>NW_026781513.1:125000-129863 GCF_030144855.1 Hypanus sabinus | reverse complement strand
CTCTCTTCATCTCCTCAGCGGGAGCCCCGTCGCTCACCTGAGAATCCTTCCCGTGATCCTGTCTCCCACCTTCAACAGTAACCCAAACGGGCTAGCTTGCACAGAACAGCACAAAATGAAATACAGGACAGCATAAAAATACAAAATACAAATATTGAAACATAGAAAAGCTACAGCAACAAGTTGACCCTTGCGCCCACAAAGTTGTGTTGAACATGTCCTTACCTTAGAAATAACTAAGCTTACCCATAGCCCCTCTATTTCTGAGCTCCATGTACCTATCCAAAAGTCTCTGAAAAGACCCTATCGTATCCGCCATCCACCACCGTTGCCGCAGCCCATTCCACACACTCACCACTCTCTGAGTAAAAAACTTACCCCCTGACATCTCTGTACCTACTCCCCAGCACCTCAAACCCGTGTCCTCTTGTGGCAACCATTTCAGCCCCGGGGACAAAGCCTCTGACTATCCACACGATTAATGCCTCTCATCATCCTGTACAACCTCTATCAGGTCACCTCTCGTCCTCCATCGCTCCAAGGAGAAAAGGCCGAGTTCACTCAACCTATTCTCAACAAGGCATGCTCCCCAATCCAGGCAACATCCTTGTCAATCTCCTCTGCACTCTTTCTATGGCTTCCACGTTCTTCCTGTAGTGAGGCGACCAGAACTGAGCACTAGTACTCCAATTGGGGTCTGACCGGGGTCCTATAGAGCTGCAACGTTAACTCTCGGCTCCTAAACTCAATCCCACGATTGATGAAGGCCAATACACCGGACGCCTTCTCAACCACAGAGTCAACCTGCGCAGCTGCTTTCAACGTCCTGTGGACTCGGACCCCAAGTTCCCTCTGATCCTTCACACTGCCAAGAGTCTTACCATTAATACTATAATTCTTGCCATCATATTTGAGTCTTATCAACAAAATATATGAACTGGAGCATTACATACCCATTGCTAAAACTGTGCGCCTTCTGTTTCAGCCACTAGATCCTCGAACTGCCTACCCCCCTCCCCTCACTACCACATTGAGCAGAGACCTGATGAGGTGATCCGTACCGCTCCCCGTGCAAGAAAATGCTTCTCACCGTGGCTCAGATCGCAACCTTGCAACTTTTCCCCAGGTATCTGACTCCTTCTTCATTTTATGTATTTCTACTGGATGGGATTTCGCCTCCCACCCTTCCAGACTTTGAGAAACTTCCTCATCTCGCGAATGCTCTCCACTTCAGGCTGCATCCCGCGTCATCCTATTCTCCACCCAATTCAATCCCCGTCTCCCCCGCCCTCTCGCCAGCCCCCCACCATGTGTTGGCGCTCACGCCACGATCGGAGTGACACTAACTAGTGTGCCCTGCTCTTTCAATAAAGACTTTCTGACAGTGATACTCAGTTCTCCGGCTGATAAAGGCAGCCACGACGTCCTCCTGAATGCTTCTGTAAGAGTTTTCAGGGGGCAAATCGGATAGCTCGGCATTGCAATTCACCTGCACTGGGAAGACATCGTCCTTTTTTGCGATTGACCTCCCCAACATCTCAGAACGTCATCCGGCCGGATTGAACTCCGGCTGCCAGTTCTCCACAACGGCCAAATCCTGAAATTGGTAAGATGATTCTGCAGGCCGGGCGGCGTCGTAGGCGAGGCCGCCGTTTCTCGGTCTGTGATGTCACGCGCAGGCAGGCAGTCGATTGCTTCCCTGGCCGCGTCATAGTCTCGCCCGCCGCGTGGCTCGCTCGGACTGAAAGTTACGCCCCCTCCCCTTGAGTGACAGGCCCGACGCCATCACCGCACGGTCCAAGGGGGGGCAGGTGTGATGGCAATCGCGCCGTCCTTCAGCGTTGTGCGCGTGTTTTTGTCGCTGGTCGCCATCTGCCCGCGCCTGGCTGTGTGATCTCCTGGCGCAGAAATACCGAGACGAGTGATTCGGCGGTCAGACTGCCGGAAACCAAGTTGAATTGGCGGCCCTGTCTCGTGGCCGTCAGCCCGTCCGCCGTCTCCTTCGACTCTACGATGCATGGAGTTCATCGAGTAAAGCAGGCTCCGCGGCTCCTTCCCCGGGTAACTGTCGATACCAGGACATGTCCTCATCGCTCGCCCCCCTCCTTCTGCCGGACACTGCGACTCCACTCCCTCGCCGGGCAATGCGGCGAATGCGGCGGGGGTCTGGTGGACGGTCACCGAACTCCCACCTGTGCGACACAGAGCGGAATAAAATGAAAAAGTAAGGGCGGAACTGAGAGACGCAAAAATTTGAAGTAAAAAGTTTTAAATAATTTATCCAAGGAAACCGCGCGGAACCTGCTGTCCCGGCCCAACGAGACGTTAGGTTCTACGCGGCGAATCACAGGACGCTTTACAATGAGTATTTCAACCAATGCCGCCGGTACTTCCTTGGACTGCGGGAAGAAAGCGGGAGCACCCGGAAACTCCCACGCGGTTGACGGGGCGGAAGGAGCAAGCTCCTATAGAGGGGCGCCGGAACTTAACTCCGCGACTCCGGAGCTCCCCGCGCAGTAACAGCAGCGCACGAACCGGAAGGAGGGCAGCGACTCGTTAGAGGGGTTGCGGTGACGGTGGCGCCCCCCATGTGGACAGAAAGCGGAATAAAAGTTTGCGGGGCGTGCTTTGTGCCAGACATCGCAGCGGGGGAGAGTTGAACGCCGAGGGGGGACAGTTGAAGATACAGATGGAGTAGGACACAGTCATTGAAGTAAAAAGACGAAGTTCTAACGAGGCAGCAGCTGTCAGAGTTCATTTGGGTGCCCGAATGAGACGTTAGAACGGGAGGACTTGCGTGAGAACGCGATGAAAGAATTGTACTGAATAAGACCCACTTACGACTCAACCAGTTAAAGTCTAAGTTGATTTGCTTTATAATAATTCTTAAAATTTGGAAGTTGTAACCCTCCTAGATCAAATTTCCATGTCAATTTTTCCAACGATATTCTTGACATCTTACCTTTCCAAAGAAACTTCCTCACATATTTATTTAACTCTTGAAAAAACTTCTGGGGTAGTTGTATTGGTAGTGATTGAAATAAGTATTGTAATCTAGGAAATATATTCATTTTAATGGTACTTACTCTACCCTACTAATGTTATTGGTAATATCATCCATTTATAAAGATCTTCTTGAATTTTTTTCAATAGTGATAAGTAATTTAATTTATATAAATTCTTTATATCATTATCAACTCTTATACCTAAATATTTTCTACCATTTGCCGGCCATCTAAATTGGGTTATTAATCGACATTGACTATAATCTCCTTTAGTAAGAGGTAAAATTTCACTTTTATCCCAATTTATTTTACAACCTGATATTGTTCCCATATTCTTCCAATCTAGAAGATAATTTACGCAGCGAGTTGAATGGGTTTGTTAAATAAAGCAGAACATCGTCAACAAATAATTTAATCTTGTATTCCTCCTGGTTAACTCTGAAACCCCTTACTATCTGGGTCCATTTTAATTAATTCAGCTAATGGCTCTATCGCCAACACAACTAAAGCAGGTGATAATGGACAACCTTGCCCCAGTTGACCTTGTTAACTGAAATGGTGTAGAAATTTGACCATTTGTCACTACTTTAGCTTTGGGATTAGTATTTAAGGTTTTAATCCATTTTATAAAAGATACTCCTAATCCATATGTTTCCAATACCTTAAATTAAAAATCCCATTCCAATCTATCAAATGCATCGAAAGCAACTGTCACGCTCATTTCCTCCCTCTTTTGCGCTAACTGAATTATACTAAATAACCGAGTTACATTATCTGCCGATTGTCTGTTTTTAATAAATCCTGTTTGATCCATAATGTATTAATTTTTGGTAAGTATTTAGATCATCTGTTAGATAAGATTCTTGCTATTATTTTATAATCAGTGTTCAATAAAGAAATAGGTCTATATGATGCTGGGGGCGTGTCCAATCATCGATTATATCGCGACACCATCCGAAGAGAGAGCGAGACTGCCACCTCGGGCATTCAACCTTCTCTCTTTAATTATTCCGGCAGAATAGCGCCGAGAGAGACACTGCTCTTGCTGGCGATCGCTGCCTGGTTTAACTGTGAGTGGGTTTTATTTAATATCTTGTCTTCCACTTTCTTTTTCATCTACGACCGATCTTCTCCTCATGGTTGTTCCATATGTTCCTGTAGCCAAGGGAGCTCTGGGAATTATGGCCTCGTTGCGACATCGTTCTCGCTCTCTCCCTTTCCCTCTCCCTCCCCTCTCACTCCCTCTCTCTCTCTCTTCGCTCATCGCTCTCTCTCTCTCTCCCTCCCTCTCCCCTCTCTCCTCTCCCTCTCTCTCTCTCTCTCTCTCTCTCCCTCTCCCTCTCCCTCCCTCTCCCTCATCCCTCTCCTCTCTCTCTCTCTCTCTCTCTCATCTCTCTCTCCCTCTCTCTCTCTCTCATCTCTCTCTCTCTCTCTCTCCTCTCCCTCCCTCTCTCTCTCTCTCTCATTATTTAGTATAATGGCTGAGAAGAAAGGCCATTGGTCTTGCCGTGGACCCTGACCTCGGTTTCGTTGTCAGTCGGTTCTATTAAATAAAGTCCGTCTTCCCCCTCCCCGCCCCGTGATCTTCCGTCGCGACTACGTACATTTTCCGTTCCCATTATTCCTGCACCCACAACGGAGCTCCGACAGTCACCGGATGCCGCAATCGAACAGCATCGTGGCAACGTCCCTCTCCCTCAGGCTCGCGCCCTCCTTCGGCTCCCTGCCCTCCCTCACCCCGAGGTCCGTCACGAACTACCTACCCTCCTCACCTTCCTACGCTCCCCTCCTCCGCAGGCGGGACGACGGTGAACCGTCCGTCAGATTCCGGCCGCGGTCACCGCACGGCCTGGCGGCG
>NW_026781513.1:0-122500 GCF_030144855.1 Hypanus sabinus | reverse complement strand
CTCTCTCCCTGAGGCCACAGTCTGCGTGAGGATTTTCCGACATCAGTCTCTACACCTCCAGAAGCGCTTCCTCACTTCTTCTGCTCCGTCCATTGCCCGTTTCCATTTTGCTTCCTTCTCCCTCTTGCATACCGCTTCGCTCGAAAAAAATGGACGCCGCGCTCTTCCCCCACCCCCACGCTCTCTCACTAACATGTGCCCAAGACAAATTCTATTTTCTACTTCGATAAGCCTATCTCAACTTTATTTTAAACAGCATACATAAAATACTCTATTTCTCAATGTAGCTACAGAAATATCCGTGAAACATAGAAACATCGAAAACCTACAGCACAATACAGGCCTTGCGGCCCACAATGCTGTACCGAGCAAGTGCAGAGCCCTCTATTTTTCTAAGCTCCACGTACCCATCCAGCAGTCTCTTAAAAGACCCTATCGTATTCGCCTCCACCACCGTTGCCGGCAGCCCATTCCACGCACTCACCACTCTCTGAGTGAAAAACTCACCCCTGACATCTCCTCTGTTCCTACTCCCCAGCACCTTAAACCTGTGTCCTCTTGTGGCAACCATTCCAGCCCCGGGGAAAAGCCTCTGACTATCCACACAATCAATGCCTCTCATCATCTTACACACCTCTATCAGGTCACCTCTCATCCTCCGTCGCTCCAAGGAGAAAAGGCCGAGTTCACTCAACCTATTCTCATAAGGCATGCTCCCCAATCCAGACAACATCATTGTAAATCTCCTCTGCACCCTTTCTATGGCTTCTATAGCTTCTACTTTATTAACTGTTTGAAAACATGGACGTAAAACATAATATTACGTATCTATTTATCTACACGTCCATCTCTCTTGAGCTTTCTCTATCTATCTGTCTGTTAGGCTACCTATCTTCAATCGTATGGTCGTCCAGCCCACGAACATCCACGGGACCAAGATACCCGAACCGACTATCATCTCCCATCCTTCCCATCTCCCATTCCAACCAGGAGGCCACTATCTGTGTATCTGTCTGTATCTGAAATTTCAATCCCTGAAATATTACGGCAGGCAACCCTGACTCTGACTAAGCCGACGCTCCCTCCATCTGCAACAGAAATCACATGATTAGTTAAATGGAATCCCGCTTTTGGAGATGGTTTACTTTTCGTGTTCCATCTTGACAGACATTTTAGCTACTAACTTTTTACTAACTTGTTACTAACATTTTAGTTGCCTTCTCTTGATATTTCAAAGCTTACCACCCCCAAACCCTGCTGATCTTTGCTCTGTTATATAGGAATCGGAGTCTATTACTACTGAGTTACTACATGCCGTGAAATTTCTTGCTTTACGACAGCTGTGCTGAGCAAATCCATGAACTGGCTATGCCTCCCAACATGCATAAATGATGCAAAGAGAATTCGCAGTCTGGAAACTCCCCAGCGACTCCGTAAAAAAACGGGGGCCCGGGGTCAGGTGCGAACCACCACTACGACGAGTGTCTCCCCGCCTGATAGGTCTGATAGGAAGGGGCGGGGAGATATCCCGCGACCCGCCCTCGGCTTCCGCCCTCATTTCAGCTCGCCGAGCGAACTGCAGAAATAGAACCCGTCTCGGCTCGGCTGCAAAAAGGATGCTTGAGCGCTCCCTTTCTGCTGCGATCGTCTCTCTGGCTCTGTGTACGTGAGGACATGCTCTTCGCTCTCCGGTGCTGCGTCTCGACCTCTCCAATGTCTGAACGCGCGGTACCCACCCGCTTTCTCCTCTCTCTCCGGCCTCGCCTCGCACGGCACGAAGGGGGCGCTCCCGGCCAGGGTGCCCCTACCCGTCCGCGCGCAGCGTGCGCTCGGGAGTTTGGAGACTGTTGGGGCGGGCGACCACGGCGTCGGCCTTCGCCTCCTCCGGCTGGCCGGGGTGGAGCGCGACGCTGCGGCGCGGCGCCCACGGCCCCCCGCCGGTCGGCAGCCCAGCCAACTGATCGACGCGGGGGCCACCTCCTCCCTGTCTGAACGCTTTTCCAGTTTCGATTCTCGCTTCTCGTTGGGTTTACAGCGCGGCCCAGACTGCCCGATTGCACACAAATGGCTAATTAACCCAATAACCCGGTAATCTTCTGAATGTGGGCCACCCAGACGAAACCCACGCGGACAAATCCCTTCCGGTCAGAAGCGGGAAGTGAACGCCGGTCGCATGGCGTTGTGATACCCTAACGCGAACCGTTTCGCCACCGCGGGGGCCTCCAAATAAGACCTTTGCACTAACCCCCGCTCTTCTCTCTGTGCAGGCCTGTGCCGGGCCGATGAGGTCTACCAGTGGCCCGGATCTCTCAGCGTCCGCCAGGGGTCGCCGGCCGAGATGAAGTGCCTCCAGCAGGGGCAGCTCCGGGACAACATGCTGTGGTACCGCCAACCGTCCGCCGGCGGGCTGGCGCTGATCGGGTCGGTCTACCTCAACAGCGAGGCCCGGCTGGAGGACGACTTCAAGAGCGGGTTCGCCATCACCAGGGCGAAGGAGAACAAGGAGTCCACCCTCCGGATCGGGAGCGTGAAGGCCACGGACGCGGCGACCTACTTCTGCGCTACTACTGATGGGGCACAGCGTGGCAGGGGTACTCGGCGCCAACACAAAAACTCCTCCACGTCTCCCCGCCGAACTTTCGACAACCGGAGCCTCGGAAGCAGATCGGACCTGACTACAGAACCGGAACTTGGCGGGGTGCGGGGCCTTTTACTTTGCCGCAGGTGTTCGGTGTCGCTGGCTGGGACTGGAAAGGGTTTATGATCGTCACTCCACCGAGATACAGCGAAAGGCTTTCTGCACCTGCAGGTCAAATCATCGCACAATACATCCCGGTGGAACAAGCTACGTAGGACAGAGCACAGGACAGGCCAGGAACCATAGTACATTACAGCGCAGAGACAGGCCTTTCGGCCCTTCTTGGCAGTGCCGAACCATTTTTCTGCCTCGTCCCACTGAACTGCACCTGGCCCGTATCCCTCCATACCCCTCTCATCCATGTACCTGCCCAAGTTTTTCTTAAATGTTAAAAGTGAGCCCGCAATTACCACTTCATCTGGCAACTCATCCCACACTCCCACCACTCTCTGTGTGAAGAAGCCCCCCCCCCACCGATGTTCCCTTTAAACTTTTCCCCCTTCACCCTTAACCCATGTCCTCTGGTTTTTTTCTCTCCTAATCTCAGTGGAAAAAGCCTGCTTGCATTCACTCTATCTATACCCATCATAATTTTATACACCTCTATTAAATCTCCCCTCATTCTTCTACGCTCCAGGGAAGAAAGTCCTAAACTATTCAACCTATGAACACAGAATGACGAGAGAACAGTGAACAAGATCAGGACAGTATTGGAGAGAGGAGGATATCGAGGTGCAGATGCACGAAAATGCATGAATGTTGGGGAATATTACGCATCGGAAGGCTGTCTGTGTGCAAGAGTAAGCGGCAGGCAAGTCACCGGAACAGAGGAACAGTAGTTACCGCATAAGCTTTCATCTTCCCCCACTCCCCCTTCATTTTTGTCCTTATTCCTCACGCCGTTCCTTTTAACCAGCGGATCATTCATCCCTCCCCACCCCATCATAAACAAGATGCTGTGAGTCGCCTCTCGAACACCCGGTTTCGCGGCGCCATCTGCCGGTCAAATAATGAATGACGGGTCTCGAGGATCTGAGGAGGTCAGGGCGCTGAGTTCGTCCCCAGTACTCAGTCCCACTTCAAGTCTTCATGCGCACCGCTACTCTTCATTGTCAGTCAGTCACAGAGATGAGAGTCTGAGAGACACGGATAGACAGAGAGACGAACAGATGGATTGATACAGAGATAAAGAGGTGAATAAACAGTCGGGGGGGGAGAGAGAGAGGGAGTGTGTGTGTGTGTGCGTGTGTGTGTGTGTGTGTGTGTTTGTGTGTGTGTGTGTGCGTGTGTGTGTGTGTGTGAGTGTGTGTGTTTGTGTTTGTGTGTGTGTGTGTGTGTGTGTGTGTGCGTGTGTGTGTGTGTGTGAGTGTGTGTGTTTGTGTTTGTGTGTGTGTGTGTGTGTGTGTGTGTTTGTGTGTGTGTGTGTGTGTGTGTGTGTTTGTGTGTGTGTGTGTGTGTGTGTGTGTGTGTGTGTTTTGTGTGTGTGTGTGTGTGTGTGTTTGTGTGTGTGTGTGTGTGTGTGTGTGTGTGTGTGTGTGAGTGTGTGTGTTTGTGTTTGTGTGTGTGTGTGTGTGTGTGTGTGTGTGTGTGTGTGTGAGTGTGTGTGTGTGTGTGTGCGTGTGTGTGTGTGTGTGTGAGTGTGTGTGTTTGTGTTTGTGTGTGTGTGTGTGTGTGTGTGTGTGTGTGTGTGTGTGTGGTGTGTGTGTGTGAGTGTGTGTGTGTGTGTGTGTGTGTGTGTGTGTGTGTGTGTGTGTGTGTGTGTGTGTGTGAGTGTGTGTGTGTGTGTGTGTGTGTGTGTGTGTGTGTGTGTGTGTGTGTGTGTGTGTGTGCGCGCAGTAAGCAGGAAGCGGCGGGTATGAAGAGCGCCCAGGAGTAGCAAGACGAGGCTTGGAAGAAGGAGGAGTCGAATGTGAAACGGGTAATAACCGACACCTCACAGGAAATTGGACCAATAGATGAACAGTCAAACAGAGAATCTGACGGACAGATAGATTGGTAGATAATTCGACAGATGGTCAGGCAGAGAGGCCGACAGAGACAAACAGACAAAAGAGGTATGACACACATGGGAGGGGATGATGCCCTGTAGGAGAAGAATTACGATGATTTACGAGGGTACGAGACACAGAATGAGTGGTAGGGCAGGCAGACAAACAGATAGACATCGATGTGTAGATAGATAAAGGTCAATTCACTATAGATACCCATATGGATACGCAGAATGTAATAAAATCAATTAGTGAGCACACGGGTCGATTGGTGGACCGTCTGATAGGACGAACTGATTGACAAAGACTCCCACCACTCTCTGTGTGAAGAAGCCCCCTCCCATGTTCACTTTAAACTTTTCCCCCTTCACCCTTAACTCATGTCCTCTGTGTTTTTTTCTCCCCCAGCCTCAGTGGAAACAGTCTGCTTGCATTCACTCTGCCTATACCCATCATGATTTTATGTACCTCTATCAAATCTCCCCTCATTCTCCTACGCTCCAGGGAATAAAGTCCTCACCTACTCAACCTTTCCCTGTAACTCAGTTTCTCAAGTCCCGGCAACATCCTTGTCAACCGTCTCTGCACTTGTTCAACCTTATTAATATTCTTCCTGTAATTCGGTGACGAATACTGCACACAATACTCCAAATTCGGCCTCACCAATGTCTTATACAACCTCACCATAACCTTCCAACTCTCATATGAGATACTTTGATTGATCAAGGCTCTCTTTACTACTCTATCCACCCGTAACGCCACTTTTAGGGAATTCTATATCTGTATTCCCAGATCCCTCTGTTCTGAACAATGTTGTGTTGAATAACAAATGGAGACAACTAATCCCTGTATTTGTAAACACTATAGATCACCTTGTGAGATCTGCTTTCACTTTGACGCGGGAGAGTCTTTTTCTGTGGATCAGTGTCGGGAAAAGGCAAATTAAATCCACTGTGATACCGCAGACGCGCAGCCACTGAGCGGCATTTCTGCGCCCGTAGACGGATTCTTCATGGGAGAGGTCCGAAGAGAAGAGAAAGGCCGGACTGGTTCGATGTGACTGGAAGGCGACAGTTACCCACAAAGACCAACGTTGCAACAGCCGGGTGGAGAAGCGCGTCTCTGAAGGAGCAACACGTCGGAACCCGAGGCGGCCGGGTTACAGCAGCACAAAGTCGATGGATCTCCACTCAGTGTCCAGTCCATTGTGTAAAGCGAATATTTAATGAAGTGGCCATTGACGCTAATACCGTGTATCTCTCACCACCCCCCTCTCTCTCTATCTCTCTCTCCTTTCTCTCTCCCTCTCTCACTCTTTCACTCTCTCCTTTCCCTTCGCTCTCTATCTCTCTCTATCTCTCTCTATCTATCACTGTCTCTATCTCTATCTCTCTCTCCTTTCTTTCTCTCTGTATCTCTATCTCTATATCTCTCTCCCACCCTCCTTCTCTGTTTCCCTCTCTGTCTCCCTCTCTCTCCTTTCTCTCTCTCCCCACTATCTCTCTCCTTTCTCTCTCTCCCTCTCCTTCTCTCTATCTCTCTCCTTTCTCTCTCACTCTCTCTCTCCCTCTCTCTCTCTCTCGCTTTTCCACAACAGAGAAAGACAAATATACAGAGCATGAGCGAGAAAGATAGACAGACAGATAGATTGATGGATGAATGGATAGAAAGATAGATAGATGTACAGACAGATAGACAGACAGACAGAGACAGATAGATAGATAGATAGATGGATAGATAGATAGACAGACAGAGACATGGGGGAAAGATAGGGGGGGGAGAGAGAGAGAGAGAGAGAGAGAGAGAGAGAGAGAGAGAGAGAGAGAGAGAGAGAGAGAGAGAGAGAGAGACTGTTTGACTGACTGACTGACTGACAGACAGGCAGACAGTCCTGCAGTCAAATAGTTGGATCAACAGACAGGTTGACTGACCGGGATATGAAGAGCGAAACTTTCCTCATATGTTAACCCTTTCATTCCCGGAACCATTCTAGTGAATCTTCTCTGAACCCTCTCCAACGTCAGCACATCCTTTCTTAAACAAGGAGCCCAAAACTGCACACAGTATTCCAAGTGAGGTCTTCCCAGTGCCTTATAGAGCCTCAACATCACATCCCTGCTCCTGTACTCTATTCCTCTAGAAATGAATGCCAACATTGCATTCGCCTTCCTCACCACCGACTCAACCTGCAGGTTAACCTGAAGAGGACTCCCAATTCCCGTTGCATCTCAGAACTTTGAATTCTCTCCCCATTTAAATAATAGTCTGCCCTTTTGAACCACAGAGATGTCAGAGGCTTATATAAAGAATAACAGATCCTGGATGTGCGTGACAGACTGGGAACTATCCAGGGAGCTCGGGGGGCGGCGGGCTTACAGATAAAAACGGATCCCCGGGAGCGGGGTACAGGCTGAGATCTAATCCGGGAGTTCAACGGAGTTCAAAATTCAAAGTAAAACTCTGAGATTCTTTTTTCTACGGGGTTACTTGGCAATCTGTATCAACGTAACTGCGAACTGCAAACACCGGGAGCTGGAAGCAAACTGCACGCGAATGCAGAAATAAATAACTAACAGTAAACAATGAATAATGCAGAAGGATTGACGTTCGGAGATTGGAAGCCACAACCCGCCCCGCGGTTTCGGGCGGAACGCACATCTCCGCACACAAACAGCCCCAGAGGTTAGGTTCGAACCATAATCGTGGCTCCCTGGCTCGGCCGCTCGACTGCGCCGCGGCGAATGTCTGCCCGCCTCTTTCGTAAAGGGGAAAGGGGCGGGCAGGTATACCGTAACCACTCCCCCTCGGCTTCCGGCCTCACCTCCCTCCCTGCTACCTCGGCTGCCGAGAGACAGACGGCGCCTCGGCTCGGGCGGCGGAGATGCTCCGGCGCTCCCCTCTCCGCGGCTGTCCTCTCTCTGGCTCTCTGTACGTGAGAACACGCACCTCGCCATCCGAGGGTGGCTTTTTAACCGGTTCTGCGTTTCGGCCGCGCCATTCGATTCTATTCCATCCTGTTTTGCGATACCGCAGGCTAACAGGGCCTTCCGCCCCACGGGCCTGCGCCGCCCAATTTACGACGCGGTGTCCATTTATTCCACTACAGGGACATGGGAGGACTCCTGACAGGTAGCGGCGGGAATTGCCCTCGCGTCGCTGGCTCTGTATTAGCGGCAGCTGACCGCTAGGCGACGCTAGTGTGCGGGTGCGAGTCGCCAAATCCAAGCCTCTGCGCGCGGTGGGCATATCCGGCATAAACCATCCTCGCCTGTCTGTCTGTCTTTTTTGTTCACCGAAGCCCCTACCCCTTCTCTCTTCGCAGGTATGTGCCGGGCCGATGAGATCCACCAGTCGCCCGGGTCTCTCAGCGTCCGCCAGGGGTCGCCGGCCGAGATGAAGTGCCTCCAGCAGGGGGCAGCTCCGTAACAACATGCTGTTGGTACCGCCAATCGTCCGCCGGCGGGCTGGCGCTGATCGGGTCGGTCTACCTCAACAGCGAGGCCCGGCTGGAGGACGACTTCAAGAGCGGGTTCACCATCACCAGGGCGAAGGAGAACAAGGAGTCCCACCCTCCGGATCGGGAGCGTGAAGGCCACGGACGCGGCGACCTACTTCTGCGCTGCTACTGATGGGGCACAGCGTGGCAGGGGTACTCGGCGCCAACACAAAAACTCCTACAGGTCCCCCCGCAGAGTTTCGGTGACGCAGCGTTCCCACCGGGCGCTGGCCCGCGTCCTTCGACCCGCCGCCGCTCCCCCCGCAGAGCGCCGCCAAAGTACGACAGAGGGGCTCAAGACGTCTCCAAAGATATTCTTCGCCACCTTCTCTCTGACTCTCGGTAGTTGTCACCCCTGGTAGGAAGGTTTTCCTGGCGAGCGGCCGCTCCCTTCCACTGACCCAACTTCGGAGATGCTCTGTGACTCCCCTCCCCCGCCCCCCGGGTCGAAACGACGCACTCGAGTCCCCGGCGGGAACGTTGCGTCACTGAACCTCTGTTCCGCCCCTTCAAGGGCGGACATAGGTGGAGGGGGGAGGGATTCCTGCACATCTCCCACCTTCCGGCAGTGGGCGATAGACGTACAAGAATCACAGCGGGAAACCCGGGGTTCAGCAATACACGGCAAAGCAGTACAACTTCAATAAAGGGAGAAAAAAAATAGATAGTTCAAGAAGGAAGGAATAAGGGAACCGGGAATATGCATCCGGAATACACAGAGGGGGAGAGAGAGAGAGCAGGAGAAGAGTGGGAGTGGGAGATAGAGACACAGAGACTGTGAGACGGAGAAAGAGGGATGGAGAAAGAGAGACACAAAGAGCGTGAGAGGAGTAGAAAGAGAAGGAGACATATAGGGGAGAGAGACGGCTGAATAGACAGACACAGATAGCACAGTGGAGAGAGAGAGAGAGAGAGAGAGAGAGAGAGAGGAGAGAGAGAGAGGGAGAGAGAGAGAGAGAGAGAGATGGAGAGAGAGAGAGAGAGAGAGAGAGAGAGAGAGAGGGAGAGAGAGAGAGGAGAGATGGAGAGAGAGAGAGAGAGAGAGAGAGAGAGAGAGAGAGAGAGAGAGAGAGAGAGAGAGAGAGAGAGAGAGAGGGGGGGGGGAGAGAGAGAGAGAGAGAGAGGGGGGGGAGAGAGAGAGGAGAGAGAGAGAGGGGGGGAGAGAGAGAGAGAGAGAGAGAGAGAGAGAGAGAGAGAGAGAGAGAGAGAGAGAGGGAGAGAGAATTCACTTATTTTACAGTGTCGTTGTTTTCATTTCTAGAGCAGAGAGCTAAGAACTGTTTTGCTTCGGGCCGTGACCATGATTGTAACGGTCCCTGATTTTATTTCCCGGAGCATTCACCATGACCATGCAGGTCTTTAGCTTAATAGCTCCGGGTTTCTTTTTTCGGTCGATATTCCCATGTCTCTGTATAATTTGTATGTGGGTCAGGGGCTCAATAGCCGGGCATTCGGCTCTCATTGACTTATAATCTTACTTGATTTTTTTTTTTTTTTGGTGGGGTTAATGTCTTGTCTTTTGTTCGTGCGTTGTTGACCCTCAGCGCTCCGTTTTGAGTGCTGCTAACGGCGGGACGGCGAGCCGGGGGGGAAGCAACGTCAGCCGCGTCTCCCACTCTGAGTCTGGCCCTGTGGCTCAGAAGGGGTAGGGCACGGAGGAGGAGGAGGCGGCGGTAATGGGGGCCACAGACGGGCGATTCTGTGGACGCGAACAAAAGAAAATAAAGCAAGGACGGCAGCTTCCCCCTGGCGCCAGGGTTTTTTTGATGTTTCTCAGCGCGTCCACAATAGCCACCCAGGGGTCCTGGTACATACCGGTACCAACGACATCTGGAGGAAACCGGTGGACGCCCTGAATGCAGGGAGTAAGGAAGGAAGCTGAGAAGCAGGACATTGAAGGTAATAACCTCGGGATGACTGTCTGTGCCTCGCGACAGTGAGGATAGGAATAGGGGATGGCGGATAAATGCGTGGCTGAGGGATTGGAGCAGGGGCTCAGGGGGGGGATTCAGATTTCCGTATCATTGGGACCTCTTTTGGGGCAGCCGTGACCTGTTCGGGAATTGCGCCGTCTCGGATCGCAAGACCCTGCAGCGGTTAGTGAGGTCAGCTGAGAAGATCATCAGGGTCTCTCCTCCCGCCATCACGGACATTTACACCACACGCTGCATCCGCAAAGCAAACAGCATTATGAAGGACCCCACGCACCCCTTGTACAAACTGTTCTCCCTCCTGCCGTCTGGGAAAAGGCTCCGAAAGCATTCGGGCTCTCACGGCCAGACTGTGTGACAGTTTCTTCCCCCGAGCTATCAGACTCCTCAATACCCAGAGCCTGGACTGACACCTTACTGCCCTATTGTCCTGTTTATTATTTATTGTAATGTCTCCACTGTTTTGTGCAGTTTATGCAGTCCTGGGTAGGTCTGTAGTCTAGTGTAGTTTTTTTCCGTGTTGTTTTTTTTTCCCGGACGTGTACATCTGTGCCATTTGCAGCTCCTGAGGGACCGAGTTAGGGAACTGGAGCTGCAGCTCGATGTCCTTCGACTGGTCCGGGAGAGTGAGGAGGTGATAGAGAGGAGTTACAGGAAGGTGGTCACACCGGGGCCACGGGAGGCAGACAGGTGGGTCACGGTCAGGGGAGGGAAGGGGAAGGGTCAGGTACTAGCGAGTACCCCAGAGGCTGTACCCCTTGACAGTAAGTACTCCAGTTTGAGTACCATTGTGGGGGGGGGGCAACCTACCCAGGGGAAACGGCAGTGACCGTGCCACCGGCACAAAGAGTCCGGCCCTGTAGCTCAGAAGTGTAGCGAAGGGAAGAGGAAGGCTGTGTAATAGGGGACTCGATAGTTAGGGGGTCAGATTGGCGATTCTGTAGACGCTGTCAGGAGTTCGGGATGGTAATTTGCCTCCCTGGTGCCAGGGTCCGGGATGTTTCTGATCGCGTCCAGGATATCCTGAAGTGGGAGGGTGAGGAGCCAGAGGTCGTGGTACATATCGGTACCAATGACACAGGTAGGGAAAGGGAAGTGGTCCTGAAAGGAGAATATAGGGAGTTAGGAAGGGATTTGAGAAGAAGGACCGCAAAGGTAGTAATCTCGGATTACTGACTGTGCTGGCCGACAGTGAGAGTAGGAATGGAATGACGTGGAGGATAAATGCGTGGCTGAGGGATTGGAGCAGGGGGCAGGGGTTCAGATCTCTGGATCATTGGGACCTCGTTTGGGGCAGGCGTGACCTGCACAAAAGGGAGGGTCGGCACTTGAATCCCAGGGGGACCTATATCCTGGCGGGGAGGTTTGCTAATGCTGTGGGGGTGGATTTAAAGTCTACCCGCAGTGGGTGGGAACCGAACTGAAGAGGCGGAGGAAGGGACGGAATGCGCACAGATGAGTAAGGATAGGCAGGTTGCAGAGCAAAGATGCACTCGGCCCGAGGGTTTGAGATGTGTTTATCTTAATGCACGGAGTGTCATAAACAAGATGGATGAACTTGGGGCGTGGATCAGTACTATGACGTTGTGGCCATTACAGAGACTTGGATTCCTCAGGGGCAGGAATGGCTGGTGAGTGTGCCAGGATTTAGACGTTTTAACGGGGACAGGGAGGGGGGCAAACGAGATGGGGGGAGTGGCATGGCTAATCGGGGATACTGTCACGGCTGCAGAAAAGGCCATGGACGGATTATCTACAGAGTCAGTGCGGGACGAAGACAGAAACAGCAGGGGGGAATAAATCTACTGAGTGCTTTTATAACTCCCCCCCCCCCAGTAGTAACAGGGACATCGACGAGCACATTTCGGGGCAAATTCTGGAACGGTGCAATAGTAACAGGGTTGTTGTGATGGGAGATTTTAACTTCCCTAATATTGACTGGCATCTTCGCAGAGAAAGGGGTTCAGAAGGAATGGAGTTTGTTCAGGGTGTCCAGGAAGGTTTCCTGACGCAATATGTAGATAAGCCAACTGGAAGAGGGGCGGTACTTGATCTGGTTTTTGGGAAATGAACCCTGCTCAATTGTCAGATCTCTTGGTGGGAGACAGCGTTGGCGCGTGGCCTAGTGGGCAAGGCATCAGACTAGTAACCTGAAGGTCACTGGTTCGAGCCTCGGCTGAGGCAGTGCGTTTGTGTCCTCGAGCAAGGTACTTAACCACACATCGCTCTGCGACGTCACTGGTGCCAGGCTGCATGGTATAATTTCTTCTGCATCCTACCTGTTTCCTCAACACTACCTGCCCCTCCACCAATCTTCCTCATCATCTGCAAATTTAGCAACGAAACCATCTATTCCATTATATAAATCATTAATATACAGCATAAAAAGCAACGGTCACAACACCGACTCCAGCGGCACACTGGCAGCCAACCAGAAGAGCATCGTTTTATTCCCACTCGCTGCCTCCTAGCAATCCGCCAATGCGCTAACCATGTCAGTAACTTTCCTGCAATGCCATTGGCTCTTGACCTGGTAAGCAGCCTCCTTCTGAAAGTCCAGATATATACATCCACTGCATCCCCTTTATCTATCCTACTTGTAATCTCCTCAAAGGATTCCAGCAAGTTCGTCAGGCAGGATTTTCCCTGAAGGAAACCATGTTGACTTTGTACTGTCTTGTCCCGTGTCACCAAGTACTCCATCACCTCGTCCTTAACAATTGACTCCAACATCTTCCCAACCACCGAGGTCAGGCAAACTGGTCTCTAATTTCCTTTCCGCTGTCTTCCTCCTTCCTTAAAGAGTGGAGCACCATTTGTAGTTTTCCAGTCCTCTGGCACCATGGTTTTATAAAAGATCATTTCTAATGTCACCGCAATCTCTAACGCTGCCCCTTTCAGAACCCTAGGGTGCAGTTCCTCTGGTCCGGGTGACTTGTGTACCTTTAGGCCTTTCAGCCTCTTGTAACAGTAACTGCACCCACTTCTCTTCCTTCACACACTACACTACCGGGCACACTGCTCGTGTCTTACACAATGACGACTGACGCAAAACACGCACTTAGTTCATCTGCCATCTCCTTGTCCCCCGTTATTATTTCCCCCTGCCTCATTTTCTAGCGGTCCTGTATCCACTCTCATCTCTCTTTGATTTTAACGCATTTTATAACATATTTGGAAAAAAAAAGACTTTTACTATTCATTTCGATATTCGAGTTTGTTTTCATATTTTATCTTTTCCCTCCTAACGATTTTTAGTTGCTCTCTACGTTTTTTTTTAATTTCCTATTCCTCTATCTTCCTACTGATTTTTGCTTTGTTGTATGTCCTCTCTTTTGCTTCTACAATAGCTCCGACTTCCCTAGTTAGCCGCGGTTGTACTACTTTACGGTTTGAGTATTTCTTCATTTTTGGAATACACATGTCCTCCGCCTTCCTCACTTCTCCCCAGAAACGCACGCCATTGCTGCTCTAATGCTACCCCTTTCAGAATCCTCGGGTGCAGTCCACCTGCTCCCGGTGACTTATGTACCTTTAGATCTTCCAGACTTTTGAACATCTTCTCTCCTGCAACAGTAACTGCACCCACTTCTCTTCCTTCACACACTACAACATCGGGCACACCACTAGCGCCTTCCACAGTGAAGGCGGACTCAAAATACTCATTTAGTTCATCGGCCACCCCGTTGTCCCCCGTTATTATTTCTCCTGCATCATTTTCTACCGGTCATAGATCCACTTTCATTCCTCTTTTACTTTTAACAGACTTGGAAAAAAAACATTTACTACCCATTTTGATATTGGTTGATAAGTTGCTTTCATATTTCATCTTTTCCCTTCCAATGATTTTTTTGGAGTCATTCTCTGCAGGTTTTTTAAAACTTCCCAATCTTCTATCTTCCCACTAATTATTGCTTTGTTGTTCGCCCTTTCTTTTGCTTTGACAATAGCTTTGACTTCCCTAGTCAGCCACCGCTGTACTATTCTACCATTGGAGTATTCCTTCATTTTTGGAATACCCATGTCCTGCACCTTCCTCATTTTACCCCAGAAACGCACATCATTGCTGCTCTGTTGACATCCCTGCCAGCAGCTTCTCCCAATTTACTTTGGCCAACTCCTCTCTCATACCAGAGTAATTTCCCTCACTCCATTGAAATGCGGCTACATCAGAATTAACTTTCTCTCTGTCGAATTTCAGTTGAACACAGTCATATTGTGATCACTGGCTCCTCAGGGTTCTTTTACCTTAAGCTCCCTAATCTCCTTCAGTCCGCCACATAACACCCAATCCAGTATGGCTGATCCCCTAGTAGGCTCAACGACAAATTGCTCTAAAAAGCTACCTCTTAGTCATTCAATGAACTCACTCTCTGGAGATCCGTTACCAACATGATTGTCCCAATCGACCTGCATGTTAAAATCTCCCATAACATTGCCCTCTCGACTCGCCTTTCCTATTTCCTGCTGTGATCTGTGGTCAACCTCCCAGCCATTGTTGGGAGGCCTGAATATAACTGCCGTCAACGTCCCTTGCAGTTTCTTAACTCAACCCACAAGCATTCAACGCCTCCCGATCCTCTGTCACATATTTCTGCTGATCTGATGCTATTCTTCACCAGTAGAGCCACGCCGATATATCTTCCTCAAATTTGGAGACCAAAACTGCACACAATATTCCAGGTGTGGTCTCACCAGGGCCCTGTACAACTGCAGAAGGACCTCTTTACTCCTGTACTCAATTCCCCTTGTTATGAAGACCAACATGCCATTAGCTTTCTTCACTGCCTGTTGTACCTGAATGCTTACTTTCATTGACTGATGTACAAGGACATCTAGATCTCGTTATACTTCCCCTTCTCCTAACTTGACTCCATTTAGATAGTAATCTGCCTTCCTGTTCTTGCCACCAAAGTGGATAACCTCACATTTATCCACATTAAACTGCATCTTCCATACATCTGCCCACTCACCCAACCTGTCCAAGTCACCCTGCATTCTCATAACATCCTCCTCACATTTATCCACATTAAACTGCATCTGCCATACATCTGCCCATTCACCCAACCTGTCCAAGTCACCCTGCATTCCCATAACATCCTCCTCACATTTATCCACAATAAAATGCATCTGCCATACATCTGCCCACTCACCCAACCTGTCCAAGTCACCCTGCATTCCCATAACATCCTCCTCACATTTATCCACATTAAACTGCATCTGCCATACATCTGCCCACTCACCCAACCTGTCCAAGTCACCCTGCATTCCCATAACATCCTCCTCACATTTATCCACATTAAACTGCATCTGCCATACATCTGCCCACTCACCCAGCCTGTCCAAGTCACCCTGCATTCCCATAACATCCTCCTCACATTTATCCACATTAAACTGCATCTGCCATACATCTGCCCACTCACCCAACCTGTCCAAGTCACCCTGCATTCTCATAACATCCTCCTCACATTTATCCACATTAAACTGCATCTGTCATACATTACAACAGGATCATCCGCCTTATTTAGATTAAAAAAAAACCTTAAGTACCGGATTTGCTATTCTTTCTGAATCTGCATCCCTAATGATTTGATACTCAGCCTGTTGGCTGCAACTAACTCCCATCACCTGCCTGTCCTTCCTGACCATCTGACTGCTGGCTATCTTTACTTTTTTATCATCTGTTCTATCTTAAGTCCCTTCACTCCGGTTCCCCCGCCCCACACCACCCCACCTGCCAAGTTAATTTAAACCCTCCCCAACAGCCCTAGCAAAGCAGTCAGCGAGAATATTGGTCCCACTCTGGTTCACTTCTGAATATGTCAAACCTCCCAAAGAGAGATCCCAATGTTCCAAGAATCTGAAGCCCTGCCCCCTCTCCCCATCAATTCTCAGCCACGCAATTATCTGCCATATCATCCTGTCTCTACCCTCACTGGCGCGTGGTGCAGGCGGCAGCCCAGAAATTACTGCTCTGGAGGTCCTGCTTTTCAGCTTCCTACCGAGCTCTCTAAATTCTCCTTTCAGGACCTCATTGCTTTTTTTTCCTTCCAGGACCTCATTGTTTTTTTTTTACTTCCAGGACCTCATTGTTTTTTTTTCTCTTTCCAGGACCTCATTCTTTTTTCCCTTCCTGTGTCAATGGTACCAATATGTACCAAGACATTTGGCTGCGCCCCCCCACCTCAGACACGATCTGAGACACCCCTGACCCTGGCACCTGGGCGGCAATTTACCATCCGGGTATCCCATTCACGTCCACAGATTCTCCTGCCTGTTCCTCTCACTATTGAGTCCCCTATCACAACCGTCCCCTTCTTCTCAGTCTTTCCCTTCTGCACTACGGAATATAACCCGGTGGCCGAGGCGTTTTCCCGAGAGGTCCTCCCCCCACAAAAGTATCCGAAGAGGAATGCTTGCTTTTGAGGGGATTGGCCACAGAGGGCGCTCTGCTGACATCCTATTCCCATTTCTCCTGACGGTCGCCCAGCTACTCGCCTCGCATGTCGGGATCTGTTTTTCCACCACTCCTCTTTGTGATTTTTATAAATGTCCAGGATGAAGAAGTAGAAGGGATGGGTTAGTACGTCTGCGGATGGCACAAATGTTGGGGGTGCTGTGGATAGTGAGGGGGGCTGTTAGTGGATACAGCGGGACATTGATCGGATGCAGAACCGGGCTGAGAAGTGGCAGATGGAGTTCAACCCAAAGAAGTGCAAGGTGGTTCATTTTGGTAGTTCGAATTTTACAGCAGAATATAGTAAGACTCTTGGTGGTGTGGAGGATGACAGAGATCTTGGGGTCCGAGTCCATAGGGCACTCAAAGCAGCCGCGCAGGTTAACACTATTGTTAAGAAGGCTCCTGAACCGGGGGATTGAGTTTAGGAGCCGAGAGGTAATGTTGCAGCTCTATTGGACCCTGGTCAGACCCCACTTGGAGTACTGTGCTCAGTTCTGGTCGCCTCACTACAGGAAGGACGTGGAAGCCATAGAAAGGGTGCAGAGGAGATTTACAAGGAGGTTGCCTGGATTGGGGAGCATGCCTTCCGAGAAAAGGTTCAGTGAACTCGGCCTTTTTTCCTTGGAGCGACGGAGGGTGAGAGGTGACCTGATAGAGGTGTATAAGATGATGAGAGACATTGATCGTGTGGATAGTCAGAGGCTTTTTTCCAGGGCTGAAATGGCTGGCACGAGAGGACACAGGTTTAAGGTGCTTGGAAGTAGGAACAGATAAGGATGTCAGAGGTACGGATACAATAGGGTCGTTGGAAAGACTCTTAGATAGGTACACGGAGCTTAGAAAAATATTGGGCTATGTGGTAGGAAAATTCGAGGCAGTTTCTTGAACAGGTTGCATGGTCAGTACAACATTGTTGCCGAAGGGCTTTTAATGTGCTATAGATTTCTATGCTCTTTATTCTCTCTCTCTCTCTCTCTCTATATATATATATATATCTCACCCTCTCCCTCTCGCTCACACCCCTGTCGTTTGCCTCTCCCTGTTCGCTTCCTTCTCTCTTGTTCTCTCTCTGTGACGTTCTTTCTGTCTCTCCTTCCGTCTATTTATCCACTCTCTCTCCTTATGTGCGTTCCAGTTGCATTATTCTGCTTCCCTTCTCCTTCCTCCATCAACTACCTATTTATTTTTATTTATTTATTGAATTTTACGTCTTTACCCTGTACTTTTGCTGCAAACTTACCATTTTTTTAAAAAAATTCAGAACTCCTGTACTTCATTGCCCCCTGCCGGAGAGATGGAGATGTGCACGGATTCCTGAACATGTTCCCCGTGGGGAGCGAAGGAGGCCCCGCTCGTTTGCGTGTTTCCTTTACTTTTCTCTTCTGGGGGGGGGGGGGGTGGGGGTGAACTGCAAGGCCGCCTGCCGAGCCGGCCCCAGCGCCCACCGGTCCGAAAAGTTTCTCCCTTCCGTTGAGATCACCTCGCTGTGGCTCCGATTGACTCGCCTCCGCTTGCATCTGCCCGGAAACGCAACGTTCCCATCGGCACCTGGGCGCCGCTCCTCGCACTCCGCACGACAGAGGCGAACGACGCGCCTTCGGAGATGGGGTGGCTGTTGTTGGTGGCCGCGTTCTCACTGACTCTCGGTGGGTGTCTCCTCCCTGGCATCGAGGTTGTCCTGGCGAGTGGCGGCTCCCGTCGACAGATAGACGGAGCAGAGGAAGGGATGAGGACAGGCAGAGCTAGTAGAGAGTCGAAGAGAGAAAGAGTGAGACAGATATAGAGCGAGACAGAGAGAGAGGGAGAGAGAGAGGGAGAGAGAGAGGGAGGACGGGAGAAAGTGGGAGAGAGAGAGAGAGAGAGAGAGGGGGGTAGATAGATAGATAGATAGATAGATAGATAGATAGATAGATAGATAGAGAGAGAGTGAGAGAGAGATAAACAGACAGATTGATTGATTGGATAGATAGATAGATAGATAGATAGATAGATAGATAGATAGATAGATAGATAGATAGATAGATAGATAGATAGATAGATAGATAGATAGATAGATAGATAGATAGATAGATAGATAGATAGATAGATGGATCGGTGGGTGGATGGACGGACACAGACAGACAGACGGACAGATTGATAGATAGATAGATAGATAGATAGATAGATAGATAGATAGATAGATAGATAGATAGATAGATAGATAGACAGACAGACGGATGTATAGATAGATAGATAGATAGATAGATAGATAGATAGATAGATAGATAGATAGATAGATAGATAGATAGATAGATAGATAGATAGATAGATAGATAGATAGATAGATAGATAGATAGATAGACAGACAGACGGATGTATAGATAGATAGATAGATAGATAGATAGATAGATAGATAGATAGATAGATAGATAGATAGATAGATAGATAGATAGATAGATAGATAGATAGATAGATAGATAGATAGATAGATAGATAGATAGATAGATAGATAGATAGATAGATAGATAGATAGATAGATAGATAGATAGATAGATAGATAGATAGATATCTCTTCCGTCCCCAAACCATGTCTTATTTTAATCCTCCAGTCTCCTTTCTCTCTTCTTGGTCCCAGAGGCGTCGCGGGCGAGTGAGATCTCGCAGCAGCCGGTTGCGCTCATTCGCTCAGCGTCAGCGAGGGCGACGCGGCCACCATTCGGTGCCTCCAGAAGGGGACGGTCCTGAACTACCTGCTTTGGTACCGCCAGTCGTCCTCCGACGGTTTCGCGCTAATCGGGTCCGTCTACCGCGACAACGAGCCTCAGTACGAGGAGGGTTTCCGGAGCGGGTTCGCCATCGCCTCCGCGAAGCAGAGTGAAGAATCCACCCTGAAGATCGACAGCGTCGGCGGGTCGGACGCGGCGCGATATTTCTGCGCTGCCAAAGATACGGCACGGCGCTGCGGAGCCAAACAATGCCGGAGCAAAAACCCTCTCGGAACATGAAAGCGCGAACGCCAGAACGGGGTGGCGAATGTCGTACCCATCGTACACAGTTCCCGTCTCCGTATCCACCCTGAATCGGTCCCCCACACACCGGGAGCACCGAGCACAGTTCCCGTCTCCGTATCCCCCCGGGTCAGACCCACACACACCGGGTGCACTGTGCACAGTTCCCGTCTCCGTATCCCCCCGGGTCTGCCCCACACACACCGGGTGCACCGTGCAGAGTTCCCGTCTCCGTATCCCCCCGGGTCTGCCCCACACACACATGGAGCACCGTGCACAGTTCCCGTCTCCGTATCCCCCCGGGTCAGACCCTCACACACCGGGAGCACCGTCCACAGTTCCCGTCTCCGTATCCCGCCGGGTCAGACCCACACCGGGAACACCGTGCACAGTTCCCGTCTCCGTATCCCGCCGGGTCAGACCCACACACACCGGGAGCACCGTGCACAGTTCCCGTCTCCGTATCCCCCGGGTCAGACCCCCACACACCG
Source organism: Hypanus sabinus (assembly GCF_030144855.1). Classification (NCBI taxonomy): domain Eukaryota; kingdom Metazoa; phylum Chordata; class Chondrichthyes; order Myliobatiformes; family Dasyatidae; genus Hypanus; species Hypanus sabinus. The sequence continues at coordinate 102,509 of NW_026781513.1, read as the reverse complement.
GGAGCACCGTGCACAGTTCCCGTCTCCGTATCCCCCCGGGTCAGACCCACACACACCGGGAGCACCGTGCACAGTTCCCGTCTCCGTCTCCCCTGAGTCAGACCCACACACACCGGGAGCACCGTGCACAGTTCCCGTCTCCGTATCCCCCCGGGTCAGACCCACACACACCAGAAGCACCGTGCACAGTACCCGTCTCCGTATCCCCCCCGGGTCAGACCCACACACACCAGGAGCACCGTGCAAGTTCCCGTCTCCGTATCCACCCTGAATCGGTCCCCCACACACCGGGAGCACCGTGCACAGTTCCCGTCTCCGTATCCACCCTGAATCAGTCCCCCACACACCGGGAGCACCGTGCACAGTTCCCGTCTCCGTATCCACCCCAGGTCAGACCCACCACACCGGGAGCACCGTGCACAGTTCCCGTGTCCGTATTCCCCCGGGTCAGACCCACACACACCGGGAGCACCGTGCACAGTTCCCCTATCCGTATCCCCCCGGGTCAGACCCACACACACCGGGAGCACCGTGCACAGTTCCCGTCTCCGTATCCCCCCGGGTCAGACCCACACACACCGGGAGCACCGTGCACAGTTCCCGTCTCCGTATCCCGCCGGGTCAGACCCACAGACACCGGGAGCACCGTGCACAGTTCCCGTCTCCGTATCCCACCCGGGTCAGACCAACAGACACCGGGAGCACCGTGTACAGTTCCCGTCTTCGTATCCTCCTGGGTCAGACCCACACATACCGGAAGCACCGTACACAGTTCCCGTCTCCGTATCCACCCTGGATCAGTCCCCCACACACCGGGAGCACCGTGCAAAGTTCCCGTCTCCGTATCCCCCGGGGTCAGACCCACACACACCGGGAGCACCGTGCACAGTTCCCGTCTCCGTATCCCGCCGTGTCAGACCCACACACACCGGGAGCACCGTGCACAGTTCCCGTCTCCGTATCCCCCCCGGGTCAGACCCACACACGCCGGGAGCACCGTGCACAGTTCCCGTCTCCGTATCCCCCAGGGTCAGTCCCACACACACCGGGAGCACCGTGCACAGTTCCCGTCTCCGTATCCCGCCGGGTCAGACCCACACACACCGGGAGCACCGTGCACAGTTCCCGTCTCCGTATCCCCCCCGGGTCAGACCCACACACACCGGGAGCACCCGTGCACAGTTCCCGTCTCCGTATCCCCCAGGGTCAGCCCCACACACACCGGGAGCACCGTGCACAGTTCCCGTCTCCGTATCCCCCCGGGTCAGACCCACACACACCGGGAGCACCGTGCACAGTTCCCGTCTCCGTATCCCGCCGGGTCAGACCCACACACACCGGGAGCACCGTGCACAGTTCCCGTCTCCGTATCACCCGTGGGTCAGACCCACACACACCGGGAGCACCGTGTACTGTTCCCGTCTTCGTATCCTCCTGGGTCAGACCCACACATACCGGGAGCACCGTACACAGTTCCCGTCTCCGTATCCACCCTGGATCAGTCCCCCACACACCGGGAGCACCGTGCACAGTTCCCGTCTCCGTATCCCCCCGGGTCAGACCCACACACACCGGGAGCACCGTGCACAGTTCCCGTCTCCGTATCCCGCCGGGTCAGACCCACACACACCGGGAGCACCGTGCACAGTTCCCGTCTCCGTATCACCCGTGGGTCAGACCCACACACACCAGGAGCACCGTGTACTGTTCCCGTCTTCGTATCCTCCTGGGTCAGACCCACACATACCGGGAGCACCGTACACAGTTCCCGTCTCCGTATCCACCCTGGATCAGTCCCCCACACACCGGGAGCACCGTGCACAGTTCCCGTCTCCGTATCCCCCCGGGTCAGACCCACACACACCGGGAGCACCGTACACAGTTCCCGTCTCCGTATCCCCCGTGGGTCAGACCCACACACACCGGGAGCACCGTGCACAGTTCCCGTCTCCGTATCCCCCTGGGTCAGACCCACACACACCGGGAGCACCGTGCACAGTTCCCGTCTCCGTATCCCCCCTGGGTCAGAGCGACGCAGCTGTTCCTGAACCGTCGTGTGTGCGTCTTCAGTTTCCAGGATCTCCTCCCCGATGATAGTAATGAGATGACGGCCTTGAACGATGGATCCTGCCTTCATGAGGCATTTTTTCCCACAGCACCTTCCACTGCCTCCCCTCACATCACATCTGCACTTGCCAGCCCAGCCCCTCTCTTACCAGACCACCAACCCCTCCCCCCACCGTCACCCGACTTTCGGTCTCGAAAGACCTGATCCAGCTGTGCGTCTCCAAAGTCGGATTTCCGCGGCAAAGCGTCCGCCTGCGTCCAGGTCCGGAAGGGGCAGGTTTTGATCCGGCCGTGGCGGGCAGAACGAAGGGAACTAGTTGACGCGCGCGGAGAGAGAAAGGACGTTGACCCTCGAGCGCCGTAACTCGATCACCAGCGACGCGGTCATACATCACTGCGCCGCTACCCACGTGACGCAAGCCGGTGTCCTGCCGGGTTAGAATTACCCCGTTCTGTTCGCTCGAAGGTGTTCTTCAAGGGAGTGGAGGAGGCAGGCTGGGGGAGATTAGGGAGAGAGGGTGGCGAGACTGGAAGGGAAGGAGAGGAGGGATGAAGGGGAGTAATTGGAGAGAGAGGGGGACAGACGGAGGAGAAGGAAGGGAGAAAGAAGAGATTGTCTTGAAGGCAATGGACAACGGAGGAGAGAGGAAGGAGAGGGAAAAAGAGGAGAGAGGGAGAGGGATGATACTGGTGAAGGCGGTAGAGATGAAAGCTGTGGAGAGATAAGGGAGAGTGAGTGGAGAGAGTTGAGGGAAGGTGAAGGGGAGGGGCAAAGTTAGAGCACGAGGGGAGAAGCAGAAGGAGATGAGGAGGAAGCGGATAAATGTGTAGAAGAAGGGAAGACGAAGGGAGAGAGATGATACCGAGAAGAGTGAAGGGAAGGCGGGGAAAGATAGGACAGAGGAGAGGAAGAAGAGGAAAGGGGAAGGGTGAGGGGTGCTGTGGTTGAAAGTTGCAAGATGAGGAGAGGCAAGAGAGAGACGACAGAAAGGGGACAGAGAATCGGAGAGGGAGCAGAAGGAAGAGACTAGAAAACTGGCGAGAGATAGAGGAAGGGAAGAATATGGCTTCTTCACCGCCTGTCGTGAAAAACGTATTATCAAAAAAAAAGTGAGGCTCTATTAAACCCTGACAGGACAGCACATGGAAAACTTGAGTTCATTTCTGGTCGCCTCATTATCGGAAAGATGTGAATGTTTTCGAGAGGGAGTACAGGAGATTCACCAGGATGCTGTCCGGATTAGAGACGGTGCACAGCAGATTCACCAGGATGCTGTCCGGATTAGAGAGAGTGCAGAGGAGATTCACCAGGATGCTGCCTGGATTAGAGAGGGTGCAGAAGACATTCAGCAGGACGCTGTCTAGATTAGAGAGGGTGCAGAGGAGATTCACCATTATGCTGACTGGATTAGAGAGGGTGCAGAACAGATACACCAGGATGCTGCCTGGAGTATTGTGCAGAGCAGATTCACCAGGATGCTGCCTGGATTAGAGTGGGTGCAGAGGAGATTCACAAGGATACTGCATGGATTAGAGAGGGAGCAGAGGAGATTCACCAGGATGCTGCCTGGATTAGAGAGGGTGCAGAGGAGATTTACCAGGATGCTGTGTGGATTACTGAGGGTGCAGAGGAGATTCACCAGGACGCTGCCTGGAGTATTGAGGGTGCAGAGGAGATTCCTCAGGACGCTGCCTTGATTAGAGAGGGTGCAGAAGAGATTCACCCGTATGATGCCTGGATCAGAGCGTGTACAAAGGGGATTCACCAGGATGCTGCCTGGATTAGAGAGGGTGCAGAGTAGATTCACCAGGATGCTGCCTGGATTAGAGAGGGTACAGAGGAGTTTCACCAGGACGCTGCCTGGATTAGAGAGGGTGCAGAGGAGATTCCCCAGGAAGCTGTCTGGATTAGAGAGCGTGCATAGGAGATTCACGAGTATGCCGTCTGGATTACAGAGGGTGTAGAGGAGATTCACCAGGATGCTGCCTGGATTAGAGAGGGTGCAGAGGAGATTCCTCAGGACGCTGCCTTGATTAGAGAGGGTGCGGAGCAGATTCACCAGGATGCTGTCCGGATTAGAAAGAGTGCAGAGGAGATTCACCAGGACGCTCCCTGGATTAGTGAGGGTGCAGAAGAGATTCACCGGGGTGCGGTCTGAATTACAGAGGGTGCAGAGTAGATTCACCAGGATGCTGACTGGATTAGAGAGGGTGCAGAGTAGATTCACCAGGGTGCGGTCTGGATTACAGAGGGTGCAGAGTAGATTCACCAGGATGCTGCCTGGATTAGAGAGGGTGCAGAGGAGATTCACCGGGATGCTGCCTGGATTAGTGAGGGTGCAGAGGAGATTCACCAGGATGCTGCCTGGTTTAGAGAGGGTGCAGAGGAGAATCACCAGGACGCTGCCTGGATTAGAGAGGGTGCAGAGGAAATTCACCAGGATGCTGCCTCGATTAGAGTGGGTGCAGAGGAGATTCACAAGGATACTGCATGGATTAGAGAGGGAGCAGAGGAGATTCACCAGGATGCTGCCTGGATTAGAGTGGGTGCAGAGGAGATTCACAAGGATACTGCATGGATTAGAGAGGGAGCAGAGGAGATTCACCAGGATGCAGCCTGGATTACTGAGGGTGCAGAGGAGATTCACCAGGACGCTGCCTGGAGTATTGAGGGTGCAGAGGAGATTCCTCAGGAGGCTGCCTTGATTAGAGAGGGTGCAGAAGAGATTCACCCGTATGATGCCTGGATCAGAGCGTGTACAAAGGGGATTCACCAGGATGCTGCCTGGATTAGAGAGGGTGCAGAGTAGATTCACCAGGATGCTGCCTGGATTAGAGAGGGTGCAGAGGAGATTCCCCAGGAAGCTGTCTGGATTAGAGAGCGTGCAGAGGAGATTCACGAGTATGCCGTCTGGATTACAGAGGGTGTAGAGGAGATTCACCAGGATGCTGCCTGGATTAGAGAGGGTGCAGAGGAGATTCCTCAGGACGCTGCCTTGATTAGAGAGGGTGCGGAGCAGATTCACCAGGATGCTGTCCGGATTAGAGAGAGTGCAGAGGAGATTCACCAGGACGCTCCCTGGATTAGTGAGGGTGCAGAGGAGATTCACCAGGGTGCGGTCTGGATTACAGAGGGTGCAGAGTAGATTCACCAGGATGCTGCCTGGATTAGAGAGGGTGCAGAGGAGATTCACCGGGATGCTGCCTGGATTAGTGAGGGTGCAGAGGAGATTCACCAGGATGCTGCCTGGTTTAGAGAGGGTGCAGAGGAGATTCACCAGGACGCTGCCTGGATTAGAGAGGGTGCAGAGGAAATTCACCAGGATGCTGCCTCGATTAGAGAGGGTGCCGAGGAGATTCACCAATATGCTGCCTGGTTTAGAGAGGGTACAGACGAGATTCTCCAGGATGCTGCCAGGATTAGTGAGGGTGGAGAGGAGATTCACCAGGGTGCTGTCCGGATTAGGCAGGGTGCAGACGGGTTCACCAGGATGCTACCTGGATTAGAGAGGGTGCAGAGTAGATTCACCAGGATGCTGCCTGGTTAGAGAGGGTGCAGAGTAGATTCACCAGGATGCTGCCTGGATTAGAGAGGGTGCAGAGGAGATTCCTTAGGACGCTGCCTTGATTAGAGAAGGTGCAGAGCAGATTCACAAGGATGCTGTCCGGATTAGAGAGGGAGCAGAGGAGATTCACCAGGATGCTGCCTGGATTACTGAGGGTGCAGAGGAGATTCACCAGGAAGCTGCCTGGAGTATTGACGGTGCAGAGGAGATTCCTCAGGAGGCTGCCTTGATTAGAGAGGGTGCAGAAGAGATTCACCCGTATGATGCCTGGATCAGAGCGTGTACAAAGGGGATTCACCAGGATGCTGCCTGGATTAGAGAGGGTGCAGAGTAGATTCACCAGGATGATGCCTGGATTAGAGAGGGTACAGAGGAGTTTCACCAGGACGCTGCCTGGATTAGAGAGGGTGCAGAGGAGATTCACCAGGACGCTGCCTGGCTTAGAGAGGGTGCAGAGGAGATTCCCCAGGAAGCTGTCTGGATTAGAGAGCGTGCAGAGGAGATTCACGAGTATGCCGTCTGGATTACAGAGGGTGTAGAGGAGATTCACCAGGATGCTGCCTGGATTAGAGAGGGTGCAGAGGAGATTCCTCAGGACGCTGCCTTGATTAGAGAGGGTGCGGAGCAGATTCACCAGGATGCTGTCCGAATTAGAGAGAGTGCAGAGGAGATTCACCAGGACGCTCCCTGGATTAGTGAGGGTGCAGAGGAGATTCACCAGGGTGCGGTCTGGATTACAGAGGGTGCAGAGTAGATTCACCAGGATGCTGCCTGGATTAGAGAGGGTGCAGAGGAGATTCACCAGGATGCTGCCTGGTTTAGAGAGGGTGCAGAGGAGATTCACCAGGACGCTGCCTGGATTAGAGAGGGTGCAGAGGAAATTCACCCGTATGATGCCTGGATCAGAGCGTGTACAAAGGGGATTCACCAGGATGCTGCCTGGATTAGAGAGGGTGCAGAGTAGATTCACCAGGATGCTGCCTGGATTAGAGAGGGTACAGAGGAGTTTCACCAGGACGCTGCCTGGATTAGAGAGGGTGCAGAGGAGATTCACCAGGACGCTGCCTGGCTTAGAGAGTGTGCAGAGGAGATTCCCCAGGAAGATGTCTGGATTAGAGAGCGTGCAGAGGAGATTCACGAGTATGCCGTCTGGATTACAGAGGGTGTAGAGGAGATTCACCAGGATGCTGCCTGGATTAGAGAGGGTGCAGAGGAGATTCCTCAGGACGCTGCCTTGATTAGAGAGGGTGCGGAGCAGATTCACCAGGATGCTGTCCGAATTAGAGAGAGTGCAGAGGAGATTCACCAGGACGCTCCCTGGATTAGTGAGGGTGCAGAGGAGATTCACCAGGGTGCGGTCTGGATTACAGAGGGTGCAGAGTAGATTCACCAGGATGCTGCCTGGATTAGAGAGGGTGCAGAGGAGATTCACCGGGATGCTGCCTGGATTAGTGAGGGTGCAGAGGAGATTCACCAGGATGCTGCCTGGTTTAGAGAGGGTGCAGAGGAGATTCACCAGGACGCTGCCTGGATTAGAGAGGGTGCAGAGGAAATTCACCAAGATGCTGCCTCGATTAGAGAGGGTGCCGAGGAGATTCACCAATATGCTGCCTGGTTTAGAGAGGGTACAGACGAGATTCTCCAGGATGCTGCCAGGATTAGTGAGGGTGGAGAGGAGATTCACCAGGGTGCTGTCCGGATTAGGCAGGGTGCAGACGGGTTCACCAGGATGCTACCTGGATTAGAGAGGGTGCAGAGTAGATTCACCAGGATGCTGCCTTGTTAGAGAGGGTGCAGAGTAGATTCACCAGGATGCTGCCTGGATTAGAGAGGGTGCAGAGGAGATTCCTTAGGACGCTGCCTTGATTAGAGAAGCTGCAGAGCAGATTCACCAGGATGCTGTCCGGATTAGAGAGAGTGCAGAGGAGATTCACCAGGACGGTCCCTGGATTAGTGAGGGTGCAGAGGAGATTCACCAGGGTGCGGTCTGGATTACAGAGGGTGCAGAGTAGATTCACCAGGATGCTGCCTGGATTAGAGAGGGTGCAGAGGAGATTCACCGGGATGCTGCCTGGATTAGTGAGGGTGCAGAGAAGATTCACCAAGATGCAGCCTGTATTAGAGAGGGTGAAGAGGAAATGCAGCAGGATGCTGCCTGGTTTAGAGAAGGTGCCGAGGAGATTCACCGGGATGCAGCCTGTATTAGAGAGGGTGAAGAGGAAATGCAGCAGGATGCTGCCTGGTTTAGAGAAGGTGCAGAGTTGATTCACCAGGATGCTGCCTGGATTAGAGAGGGTGCAGAGGAGATTCATCAGGACGCTGCCTGGATTAGAGAGGGTGCAGAGGAGATTCACCAGGACGCTGCCTGGATTAGAGAGGGTGCAGAGGAGATTCACCAGTATGCTGCCTGGATTAGAGAGGGTGCAGAGGAGATTCATCAGGATGCTGCCTGGATTAGAGAGGGTGCAGAGGAGATTCACCAGGATGCTGCCTGGATTAGAGAGGGTGCAGAGGAGATTCATCAGGATGCTGCCTGGATTAGAGAGGGTGCAGAGGAGATTCACCAGGATGCTGCCTGGATTAGAGAGGGTGCAGAGGAGATTCATCAGGATGCTGCCTGGATTAGAGAGGGTGCAGAGGAGATTCAGCAGGACGCTGCCTGGATTAGAGAGGGTGCAGAGGAGATTCACCAGAATGCTGCCTGGATTAGAGAGGGTGAAGAAGAGATTCCCCAGCATGATGCCTGGATCAGAGCGTGTACAAAGGAGATTCACCAGTATGCTGCCTGGATTAGAGAGGGTGCAGAGGAGATTCACCAGGATGCTGCCTGGATTAGAGAGGGTGCAGAGGAGATAAACCAGGACGCTGCCTGGATTAGAGAGGGTGCAGAAGAGATTCACCAGTATGATGCCTGGATCAGAGCGTGTACAAAGGAGATTCACCGGGATGCTGCCTGGATTAGAGAGGGTGCAGAGGAGTTTCACCAGTATGCCGTCTGGATTAGAGAGGGTGCAGAGGAGATTCACCAGGATGTTGTGTGGATTAGAGAGGGTGAAGAACAGATTCACCGGGATGCTGCTTGGATTAGTGAGGGTGCAGAGGAGATTCACCAGGATGCTGACTGGATTAGACAGGGTGAAGAGGAAATGCAGCAGGATGCTGCCTGGTTTAGAGAGGGTGCAGAGTAGATTCACCAATATGCTGCCTGATTTAGAGAGGGTACAGACGAGATTCTCCAGGATGCTGCCAGGATTAGTGAGGGTGAAGAGCAGATTCACCAGGATGCTGCCTGGATTAGAGAGGGTGCAGAGTAGATTCACCAGTATGCTGCCTGGATCAGAGCGTGTACAAAGGAGATTCACCAGTATGCTGCCTGGATTAGAGAGGGTGCAGAGGAGATTCACCAGGATGCTGCCTGGATTAGAGAGGGTGCAGAGGAGATAAACCAGGACGCTGCCTGGATTAGAGAGGGTGCAGAAGAGATTCACCAGTATGATGCCTGGATCAGAGCGTGTACAAAGGAGATTCACCGGGATGCTGCCTGGATTAGAGAGGGTGCAGAGGAGTTTCACCAGTATGCCGTCTGGATTAGAGAGGGTGCAGAGGAGATTCACCAGGATGTTGTGTGGATTAGAGAGGGTGAAGAACAGATTCACCGGGATGCTGCTTGGATTAGTGAGGGTGCAGAGGAGATTCACCAGGATGCTGACTGGATTAGACAGGGTGAAGAGGAAATGCAGCAGGATGCTGCCTGGTTTAGAGAGGGTGCAGAGTAGATTCACCAATATGCTGCCTGATTTAGAGAGGGTACAGACGAGATTCTCCAGGATGCTGCCAGGATTAGTGAGGGTGAAGAGCAGATTCACCAGGATGCTGCCTGGATTAGAGAGGGTGCAGAGTAGATTCACCAGTATTCTGCCTGGATTAGAGAGGGTGCAGAGGAGATTCATCAGGATGCTGCCTGGATTAGAGAGGGTGCAGAGGAGATTCACTAGGCCGCTGCCTGGATTAGAGAGGATGCAGAAGAGATTCACCAGTATGATGCCTGGATCAGAGCGTGTACAAAGGAGATTCACCGGGATGCTGCCTGGATTAGAGAGGGTGCAGACGACATTCACCAGGATTCTGTCTGGATTAGAGAGGGTGCAGAGGAGATTCACCAGGACGCTGCCTGGATTAGAGAGGGTGCAGAAGAGATTCACCAGTATGATGCCTGGATCAGAGCGTGTACAAAAGAGATTCACCGGGATGCTGCCTGGATTAGAGAGGGTGCAGAGGAGATTCATCAGGATGCTGCCTGGATTAGAGAGGGTGCAGAGGAGATTCACCAGGATGCTCCCTGGATTAGAGAGGGTGCAGAGGAGATTCATCAGGATGCTGCCTGGATTAGAGAGGGTGAAGAACAGATTCACCGGGATGCTGCCTGGATTAGTGAGGGTGCAGAGGAGATTCACCAGGATGCTGACTGGATTAGACAGGGTGAAGAGGAAATGCAGCAGGATGCTGCCTGGATTAGAGAGGGTGCAGAGTAGATTCACCAATATGCTGCCTGGTTTAGAGAGGGTACAGACGAGATTCTCCAGGATGCTGCCTGGATTAGAGAGGGTGCAGAGTAGATTCACCAGTATGCTGTCTGGATTAGTGAGGTTGCACAGGAGATTCATCAGGATGCAGCCTGGATTAGAGAGGGTGCAGAGGAGATTCACTAGGACGCTGCCTGGATTAGAGAGGGTGCAGAGGAGATTCACCAGTATGCTGTCTGGATTAGAGAGGGTGCAGAGGAGATTCACCAGGATGCTGTGTGGATTAGACAGGGTGAAGAAGAAATGCACCAGGATGCTGCCTGGATTAGAGAGGGTGCAGAGTAGATTCTCCAGGATGCAGCCTGGATTAGAGTGGGTGCAGAAGAAATTCACCAGGATGCAGCCTCGATTAGAGAGGGTGCAGAGGAGATTCCCCAGGACGCTGCCTGGATTAGAGAGTGTGCAGAAGAGATTCACCAGTATGATGCCTGGATCAGAGCGTGTACAAAGGAGATTCACCGGGATGCTGCCTGGATTAGAAAGGGTGCAGAGGCGATTTACCAGGACGCTGCCTGGATTAGAGAGGGTGCAGAGGAGATTCACAAGGATACTGCATGGATTAGAGAGGGAGCAGAGGAGATTCACCAGGATGCTGCCTGGATTACTGAGGGTGCAGAGGAGATTCACCAGGATGTTGCCTGGATTAGAGAGGTTGGAGAGGAGATTCACTAGGATGTTGCCTGGATTAGAGAGGGTGCAGAGGAGATTCACCAGGACGCTGCCTGTAGTATTGAGGGTGCAGAGCAGATTCACCAGGATGCTGCCTGGATTAGAGAGGGTGCAGAGGAGATTCACAAGCATACGGCATGGATTAGAGAGGGTGCAGAGGAGATTCGCCAGGATGCTGCCCGAATTACAGAGGGTGAAGCAGAGATTCATCAGGATGCTGCCTGTATTAGAGAGGGTGCAGATTAGATTCACCAGGATGCTGCCTGGATTAGCGAGGGTGCACAGGAGATTCACCAGGATGCTGTCTGGATTAGAGAGGGTGCAGAGTAGATTCACCAGGATGCTGCCTGGATTAGAGAGGGTGCAGAGGAGATTCACAAGGACGCTGCCTGGCTTAGAGAGGGTGCAGAGGAGATTCCCCAGGAAGCTGACTGGATTAGAGAGCGTGCAGAGGAGATTCACTAGCATGCTGCCTGGATTAGAGAGGGTGCAGAGGAGATTCCTCAGGACGCTGCCTTGATTAGAGAGGGTGCGGAGCAGATTCACCAGGATGCTGTCCGGATTAGAGAGAGTGCAGAGGAGATTCACCAGGACGCTCCCTGGATTAGTGAGGGTGCAGAGGAGATTCACCAGGGTGCGGTCTGGATTACAGAGTGTGCAGAGTAGATTCACCAGGATGCTGCCTGGATTAGAGAGGGTGCAGAGGAGATTCACCGGGATGCTGCCTGGATTAGTGCGGGTGCAGAGGAGATTCACCAAGATGCTGACTGGATTAGAGAGGGTGAAGAGGAAATTCACCAGGATGCTGCCTCGATTAGAGATCGTGCAGAGGAGATTCAGCGATATGCTGCCTTGTTTAGAGAGGGTACAGACGAGATTCTCCAGGATGCTGCCAGGATTAGTGAGGGTGGAGAGGAGATTCACAAGGGTGCTGTCCGGATTAGGCAGGGTGCAGACGGGTTCACCAGGATGCTACCTGGATTAGAGAGCGTGAAGAACGGATTCACCAGGTTGCTGCCTGGATTAGAGAGGGTGCAGAGTAGATTCACCAGTATGCTGCTTGGATTAGAGAGGGTGCAGAGGAGATTCATCAGGACACTGCCTGGATTAGAGAGGGTGCAGAGGAGATTTACCAGGACGCTGTCTGGATTAGAGAGGGTGCAAAGGAGATTCACCAGGACGCTGCCTGGATTAGAGAGGGTGCAGAAGAGATTCACCAGTATGATGCCTGGATCAGAGCGTGTACAAAGGAGATTCACCAGTATGCTGCCTGGATTAGAGAGGGTGCAGAGGAGATTCACCAGGATGCTGCCTGGATTAGAGAGGGTGCAGAGGAGATTCACCAGGACGCTGCCTGGATTAGAGAGGGTGCAGAAGAGATTCACCAGTATGATGCCTGGATCAGAGAAGGTGCAGAGGAGATTCACCAGTATGCCGTCTGGATTAGAGAGGGTGCAGAGGAGATTCACCAGGATGCTGACTGGATTAGACAGGGTGAAGAGGAAATGCAGCAGGATGCTGCCTGGATTAGAGAGGGTGCAGAGCAGATTCTCCAGGATGCAGCCTGTATTAGAGAGGGTGCAGAGCAGATTCACCAGGATGCTGCCTGGATTAGAGAGGGTGCAGAGGAGATTCACAAGCATACGGCATGGATTAGAGAGGGTGCAGAGGAGATTCGCCAGGATGCTGCCCGAATTACAGAAGGTGAAGCAGAGATTCATCAGGATGCTGCCTGTATTAGAGAGGGTGCAGATTAGATTCGCCAGGATGCTGCCTGGATTAGCGAGGGTGCACAGGAGATTCACCAGAATGCTGTCTGGATTACAGAGGGTGCAGTGGAGATTCCTCAGGACGCTGCCTTGATTAGAGAGGGTGCAGAAGAGATTCACCCGTATGATGCCTGGATCAGAGCATGTACAAAGGGGATTCACCAGGATGCTGCCTGGATTAGAGAGGGTGCAGAGTAGAATCACCAGGATGCTGCATGGATTAGAGAGGGTACAGAGGAGATTCACCAGGACGCTGCCTGGATTAGAGAGGGTGCAGAGGAGATTCACCAGGACGCTGCCTGGCTTAGAGAGGGTGCAGAGGAGATTCCCCAGGAAGCTGACTGGATTAGAGAGCGTGCATAGGAGATTCACCAGTATGCTGTCTGGATTAGAGAGGGTGTAGCGGAGATTCACCAGGATACTGCCTGGATTAGAGAGGGTGCAGAGGAGATTCCTCAGGACGCTGCCTTGATTAGAGAGGGTGCGGAGCAGATTCACCAGGATGCTGTCCGGATTAGAGAGAGTGCAGAGGAGATTCACCAGGACGCTCCCTGGATTAGTGAGGGTGCAGAGGAGATTCACCAGGGTGCGGTCTGGATTACAGAGTGTGCAGAGTAGATTCACCAGGATGCTGCCTGGATTAGAGAGGGTGCAGAGGAGATTCTCCAGGACGCTGCCTGGATTAGAGAGGGTGCAGAGGAGATTCACCAGGACGCTCCCTGGATTAGTGAGGGTGCAGAGGAGATTCACCAGGGTGCTGTCTGGATTACAGAGGGTGCAGAGGAGATTCACCGGGATGCTGCCTGGATTAGTGCGGGTGCAGAGGAGATTCACCAAGATGCTGACTGGATTAGAGAGGGTGAAGAGGAAATGCACCAGGATGCTGCCTGGTTTGGAGAGGGTGCAGAGTAGATTCTCCAGGATGCAGCCAGCATTAGAGAGGGTGCAGAGGAAATTCACAAGGATGCTGCCTCGAATAGAGATGGTGCAGAGGAGATTCAGCGATATGCTGCCTTGTTTCGAGAGGGTACAGACGAGATTCTCCAGTATGCTGCCAGGATTAGTGAGGGTGGAGAGGAGATTCACAAGGGTCCTGTCCGGATTAGGCAGGGTGCAGACGGGTTCACCAGGATGCTACCTGGATTAGAGAGCGTGAAGAACGGATTCACCAGGTTGCTGCCTGGATTAGAGAGGGTGCAGAGTAGATTCACCAGTATGCTGCTTGGATTAGAGAGGGTGCAGAGGAGATTCATCAGGATGCTGCCTGGATTAGAGCGGGTGCAGAGGAGATTCACCAGGACGCTGTCTGGATTAGAGAGGGTGCAGAGGAGATTCACCAGGACGCTGCCTGGATTAGAGAGGGTGAAGAAGAGATTCACCAGTATGCTGCCTGGATTAGAGAGGGTGCAGAGGAGATTCACCAGGACGCTGCCTGGATTAGAGAGGGTGCAGAAGAGATTCACCAGTATGATGCCTGGATCAGAGAAGGTGCAGAGGAGATTCACCAGTATGCCGTCTGGATTAGAGAGGGTGCAGAGGAGATTCACCAGGATGCTGTGTGGATTAAAGAGGGTGAAGAACAGATTCACCGGGATGCTGCCTGGATTAGACAGGGTGAAGAGGAAATGCAGCAGGATGCTGCCTGGATTAGAGAGGGTGCAGAGCAGATTCTGCAGGATGCAGCCTGTATTAGAGAGGGTGCAGAGTAGATTCTCCAGGATGCAGCCTGGATTAGAGAGGGTGCAGAGAAAATTCACCAGGATGCTGCCTATAGAGAGGGTGCAGAGGAGATTCACCAGTATGCTGCCTGGTTTAGAGAGGGTACAGACGAGATTCTCCAGGATGCTGCCAGGATTAGTGAGGGTGGAGAGGAGATTCACCTGGGTGCTGTCCGGATTAGGCAGGTTGCAGAGTAGATTCACCAGTATGCTGCCTGGATTAGAGAGGGTGCAGAGGAGATTCATCAGGATGCTGCCTGGATTAGAGAGGGTGCAGAGGCGATTTACCAGGACGCTGCCTGGATTAGAGAGGGTGCAGAACAGATTCACAAGGATGCTGTCTGGATTAGAGAGGGTGCAGAGGAGATTCACCAGGACGCTGCCTGGATTAGAGAGTGTGCAGAAGAGATTCACCAGTATGATGCCTGGATCAGAGCGTGAACAAAGGAGATTCACCGGGATGCTGCCTGGATTAGAGAGGGTGCAGAGGAGATTCACCAGGATGCTGCCTGGATTAGAGATGGTGCAGAGGAGATTCACCAGTATGCTGTCAGGATTAGAGAGGGTGCAGAGGAGATTCACCAGGATGCTGTGTGGATTAGAGAGGGTGAAGAACATATTCACCGGGACGCTGCCTGGATTAGAGAGGGTGCAGAGGAGATTCACCAGTATGCTGCCTGGATTAGAGAGTGTGCAGAAGAGATTCACCAGTATGATGCCTGGATCAGAGGGTGAACAAAGGAGATTCACCGGGATGCTGCCTGGATTAGAGAGGGTGCAGAGGAGATTCACCAGGATGCTGCCTGGATTAGAGAGGGTGCAGAGGAGATTCACCAGTATGCTGTCAGGATTAGAGAGGGTGCAGAGGAGATTCACCAGGATGCTGTGTGCATTAGAGAGGGTGAAGAACAGATTCACCGGGACGCTGCCTGGATTAGAGAGGGTGCAGAGGAGATTCACCAGTATGCTGCCTGGATTAGAGAGGGTGCAGAGGAGGTTCACCAGGATGCTGCCTGGATTAGAGAGGGTGCAGAGGAGATTCACCAGTATGCTGCCTGATTTAGAGAGGGTGCAGTGTAGATTCACAAGGACGCTGCCTGGCTTAGAGAGGGTGCAGAGGAGATTCACCAGGATGCTGTCTGGATTAGAAAGGGTGCAGAGGAGATTCACCAGGATGCTGCCTGGATTAGAGAGGTTGCACAGGAGATTCATCAGTATGCTGCCTGGATTAGAGAGGGTGCAGAGGAGATTTACCAGGACGCTGCCTGGGTTAGAGAGGGCGCAGAGGAGATTCCTCAGGACGCTGCCTTGATTAGAGAGTGTGCGGAGCAGATTCACCAGGATGCTGTCCGGATTAGAGAGAGTGCAGAGGAGATTCACCAGGACGCTCCCTGGATTAGTGAGGGTGCAGAGGAGATTCACCAGGGTGCGGTCTGGATTACAGAGGGTGCAGAGTAGATTCACCAGGATGCTGCCTGGATTAGAGAGGGTGCAGAGGAGATTCACCGGGATGCTGCCTGGATTAGTGCGGGTGCAGAGGAGATTCACCAAGATGCTGACTGGATTAGAGAGGGTGAAGAGGAAATGCACCAGGATGCTGCCTGGTTTAGAGTGGGTGCAGAGTAGATTCTCCAGGATGCAGAGGAAATTCACAAGGATGCTGCCTCGATTAGAGAGGGTGCAGAGGAGATTCACCAATATGCTGCCTGGTGTAGAGAGGGTACAGACGAGATTCTCCAGGATGCTGCCAGGATTAGTGAGGGTGGAGAGGAGATTCACAAGGGTGCTGTCCGGATTAGGCAGGGTGCAGACGGGTTCACCAGGATGCTATCTGGATTAGAGAGCGTGAAGAACAGATTCACCAGGATGCTGCCTGGATTAGAGAGGGTGCAGAGTAGATTCGCCAGTATGCTGCTTGGATTAGAGAGGGTGCAGAGGAGATTCATCAGGATGCTGCCTGGATTAGAGAGGGTGCAGAGGAGATTCACCAGGACGCTCTCTGGATTAGAGAGGGTGCAGAGCAGATTCACCAGGACGCTGCCTGGATTAGAGAGGGTGCAGAAGAGATTCACAAGTATGATGCCTGCATCAGAGCGTGTACAAAGGAGATTCATCAGTATGCTGCCTGGATTACAGAGGGTGCAGAGGAGATTCACCAGGATGCTGCCTGGATTAGACAGGGTGCAGAGGAGATTCACCAGGACGCTGCCTGGATTAGAGAGGGTGCAGAAGTGATTCACCAGTATGATGCCTGGATCAGAGCGGAAACAAAGGAGATTCACCGGGATGATGCCTGGATTAGAGAAGGTGCAGAGGAGATTCACCAGTATGCCGTCTGGATTAGAGTGGGTGCAGAGGAGATTCTCCAGGATGCTGTGTGGATTAGAGAGGGTGAAGAACAGATTCACCGGGATGCTGCCTGGATTAGTGAGGGTGCAGAGGAGATTCACCAGGATGCTGACTGGATTAGACAGTGTGAAGAGTAGATTCTCCAGGATGCAGGCTGGATTAGAGAGGGTGCAGAGAAAATTCACCAGGATGCTGCCTAGATTAGAGAGGGTGCAGAGGAGATTCACCAGTATGCTGCCTGGTTTAGAGAGGGTACAGACGAGATTCTCCAGGATGCTGCCAGGATTAGTGAGGGTGGAGAGGAGATTCACCAGGGTGCTGTCCGGATTAGGCAGGGTGCAGACGGGTTCACGAGGATGCTACCTGGATTAGAGAGGGTGAAGAACAGATTCACCAGGATGCTGCCTGGATGAGAGAGGGTGCAGAGTAGATTCACCAGTATGCTGCCTGGATTAGAGAGGGTACAGAGGAGATTCATCAGGATGCTGCCTTGATAAGAGAGGGTGCAGAGGAGATTCACCAGGACGCTGCCTGGATTAGAGAGGGTGCAGAAGAGATTCACCAGTATGATGCCTGGATCAGAGCGTGTATAAAGGAGATTCACCGGGATGCTGCCTGGTTTAGAGAGGGTGCAGAGGAGATTCACCAGGACGCTGCCTGGATTAGAGAGGGTGCAGAAGAGATTCACCAGTATGATGCCTGTATCAGAGCGTGTACAAAGGAGATTCACCGGGATGCTGCCTGGATTAGAGAGGGTGCAGAGGAGATTCACCAGTATGCTGTCTGGATTAGAGAGGGTGCAGAGGAGATTCACCTGGATTCTGTGTGGATTAGAGAGGGTGAAGAACAGATTAACCGGGATGCTGCCTGGATTAGTGAGGGTGCGGAGGAGATTCACCAGGATGCTAACTGGATTAGACAGGGTGAAGAGGAAATGCACCAGGATGCTGGATTAGAGAGGGTGCAGAGGAGATTCTCCAGGATTCAGCCTGGATTAGAGTGGGTGCAGAAGAAATTCCCCAGGATGCTGCCTCGATTAGAGAGGGTGCAGAGGAGATTCACCAGGACGCTGCCTGGATAAGAGAGGGTGCAAAAGAGATTCACCAGTATGATGCCTGGATCAGAGCGTGTACAAAGGAGATTCACCGGGATACTGCCTGGATTAGAGAGGGTGCAGAGGCGATTTACCAGGACGCTGCCTGGATTAGAGAGGGTGCAGAACAGATTCACTAGGATGCTGTCTGGATTAGAGAGGGTGCAGAGGAGATTTACCAGGACGCTGCCTGGATTAGAGAGGGTGCAGAGGAGATTCACCAGTATGCTGTCAGGATTAGAGAGGGTGCAGAGGAGATTCACCAGGATGCTGTGTGCATTAGAGAGGGTGAAGAACAGATTCACCGGGACGCTGCCTGAATTAGAGAGGGTGCAGAGGAGATTCACGAGTATGCTGCCTGGATTAGAGAGGCTGCAGAGGAGATTCACTAGGACGCTGCCTGGATTAGAGAGGGTGCAGAGGAGATTCACCAGTATGCTGCCTAATTTAGAGAGGGTGCAGAGTAGATTCACAAGGACGCTGCCTGGCTTAGAGAGGGTGCAGAGGAGTTTCCCCAGGATGCTGTCTGGATTAGAAAGGGTGCAGAGGAGATTCACCAGGATGCTGCCTGGATTAGAGATGTTGCAGAGGAGATTCATCAGTATGCTGCCTGGATTAGAGAGGGCGCCGAGGAGATTCCTCAGGACGCTGCCTTGATTAGAAAGGGTGCGGAGCAGATTCACCAGGATGCTGTCCGGATTAGAGAGAGTGCAGAGGAGATTCACCAGGACGCTCCCTGGATTAGTGAGGGTGCAGAGGAGATTCACCAGGGTGCGGTCTGGATTACAGAGGGTGCATAGTAGATTCACCAGGATGCTGCCTGGATTAGAGAGGGTGCAGAGGAGATTCACCGGGATGCTGCCTGGATTAGTGCGGGTGCAGAGGAGATTCACCAGTATGCTGCCTGATTTAGAGAGGGTGCAGAGTAGATTCACAAGGACGCTGCCTGGCTTAGAGAGGGTGCAGAGGAGATTCCCCAGGATGCTGTCTGGATTAGAAAGGGTGCAGAGGAGATTCACCAGGATGCTGCCTGGATTAGAGATGTTGCAGAAGAGATTCAGCAGTATGATGCCTGGATCAGAGCGTGTATAAAGGAGATTCACCAGTATGCTGCCTGGATTAGAGAGGGTGCAGAGGAGATTCACCAGGATGCTGCCTGGATTAGAGAGGGTGCAGAGGAGATTCACCAGGACGCTGCCTGGATTAGAGAGGGTGCAGAAGAGATTCACCAGTATGATGCCTGGATCAGAGCGTGTACAAAGGAGATTCACCGGGATGATGCCTGGATTAGAGAAGGTGCAGAGGAGATTCACCAGTATGCCGTCTGGATTAGAGAGGGTGCAGAGGAGATTCACCAGGATGCTGTGTGGATTAGAGAGGGTGAAGAACAGATTCACTGGGATGCTGCCTGGATTAGTGAGGGTGCAGAGGAGATTCACCAGGATGCTGACTGGATTAGACAGGGTGAAGAGGAAATGCAGCAGGATGCTGCCTGGATTAGAGAGGGTGCAGAGCAGATTCTCCAGGATGCAGCCTGTATTAGAGAGGGTGCAGAGTAGATTCTCCAGGATGCAGCCTGGATTAGAGAGGGTGCAGAGAAAATTCACCAGGATGCTGCCTAGATTAGAGAGGGTGCAGAGGAGATTCACCAGTATGCTGCCTGGTTTAGAGAGGGTACAGACGAGATTCTCCAGGATGCTGCCAGGATTAGTGAGGGTGGAGAGGAGATTCACCAGGGTGCTGTCCGGATTAGGCAGGGTGCAGACGGGTTCACGAGGATGCTACCTGGATTAGAGAGGGTGAAGAACGGATTCACCAGGATGCTGACTGGATGAGAGAGGGTGCAGAGTAGATTCACCAGTATGCTGCCTGGATTAGAGAGGGTGCAGAGGAGATTCATCAGGATGCTGCCTGGATAAGAGAGGGTGCAGAGGAGATTCACCAGGACTCTGCCTGGATTAGAGAGGGTGCAGAAGAGAATCACCAGTATGATGCCTGGATCAGAGCGTGTACAAAGGAGATTCACCGGGATACTGCCTGGATTAGAGAGGGTGAAGTACAGATTCACCAGGATGCTGCCTGGATGAGAGAGGGTACAGAGTAGATTCACCAGTATGCTGCCTGGATTAGAGAGGGTGCAGAGGAGATTCATCAGGATGCTGCCTGGATAAGAGTGGGTGCAGAGGAGATTCACCAGGACGCTGCCTGGATTAGAGAGGGTGCAGAAGAGATTCACCAGTATGATGCCTGTATCAGAGCGTGTACAAAGGAGATTCACCGGGATGCTACAAGGATTAGAGAGGGTGCAGAGGAGATTCACCAGTATGCTGTCTGGATTAGAGAGGGTGCAGTGGAGATTCACCTGGATTCTGTGTGGATTAGAGAGGGTGAAGAACAGATTCACCGGGATGCTGCCTGGATTAGTGAGGGTGCGGAGGAGATTCACCAGGACGCTGCCTGGATTAGAGAGGGTGCAAAAGAGATTCACCAGTATGATGCCTGGATCAGAGCGTGTACAAAGGAGATTCACCGGGATACTGCCTGGATTAGAAAGGGTGCAGAGGCGATTTACCAGGACGCTGCCTGGATTAGAGAGGGTGCAGAACAGATTCACTAGGATGCTGTCTGGATTAGAGAGGGTGCAGAGGAGATTTACCAGGACGCTGCTTGGATTGGAGAGGGTGCAGAGGAGATTCAGCAGTATGCTGTCAGGATTAGAGAGGGTGCAGAGGAGATTCACCAGGATGCTGTGTGCATTAGAGAGGGTGAAGAACAGATTCACCGGGACGCTGCCTGGATTAGAGAGGGTGCAGAGGAGATTCACCAGTATGCTGCCTGGATTAGAGAGGGTGCAGAGGAGATTCACTAGGACGCTGCCTGGATTAGAGAGGGTGCAGAGGTGATTCACCAGTATGCTGCCTGATTTAGAGAGGGTTTAGAGTAGATTCACAAGGACGCTGCCTGGCTTAGAGAGGGTGCAGAGGAGATTCCCTAGGATGCTGTCTGGATTAGAAAGGGTGCAGAGGAGATTCACCAGGATGCTGCCTGGATTAGAGATGTTGCAGAGGAGATTCATCAGTATGCTGCCTGGATTAGAGAGGGTGCAGAGGAGATTCCTCAGGACGCTGCCTTGATTAGAAAGGGTGCGGAGCAGATTCACCAGGATGCTGTCCGGATTAGAGAGAGTGCAGAGGAGATTCACCAGGACGCTCCCTGGATTAGTGAGGGTGCAGAGGAGATTCACCAGGGTGCGGTCTGGATTACAGAGGGTGCAGAGTAGATTCACCAGGATGCTGCCTGGATTAGAGGGTGCAGAGGAGATTCACCGGGATGCTGCCTGGATTAGTGCGGGTGCAGAGGAGATTCACCAAGATGCTGACTGGATTAGAGAGGGTGAAGAGGAAATGCACCAGGATGCTGCCTGGTTTAGAGTGGGTGCAGAGTAGATTCTCCAGGATGCAGCCAGTATTAGAGAGGGTGCAGAGGAAATTCACAAGGATGCTGCCTCGATTAGAGAGGGTGCAGAGGAGATTCACCAATATGCTGCCTGGTTTAGAGAGGGTACAGACGAGATTATCCAGGATGCTGCCAGGATTAGTGAGGGTGGAGAGGAGATTCACCAGGGTGCTGTCCGGATTAGGCAGGGTGCAGACGGGTTCACCAGGATGCTATCTGGATTAGAGAGCGTGAAGAACAGATTCACCAGGATGCTGCCTGGATTACCGAGGGTGCAGAGTAGATTCACCTGTATGCTGCTTGGATTAGAGAGGGTGCAGAGGAGATTCATCAGGATGCTGCCTGGATTAGAGAGGGTGCAGAACAGATTCACCAGGACGCTGCCTGGATTAGAGAGGGTGCAGAAGAGATTCACCAGTATGCTGCCTGGATTAGAGAGGGTGCAGAGGAGATTCCCCAGGATGCTGCCTGGATTAGAGAGGGTGCAGAGGAGATTCACCAGGACGCTGCCTGGATTAGAGAGGGTGCAGAAGAGATTCACCAGTATGATGCCTGGATCAGAGCGTGTACAAAGGAGATTCACCGGGATGATGCCTGGATTAGAGAAGGTGCAGAGGAGATTCACCAGTATGCCGTCTGGATTAGAGAGGGTGCAGAGGAGATGCACCAGGATGCTGTGTGGATTAGAGAGGGTGAAGAACAGATTCACCGGGATGCTGCCTGGATTAGTGAGGGTGCAGAGGAGATTCACCAGGATGCTGACTGGATTAGACAGGGTGAAGAGGAAATGCAGCAGGATGCTGCCTGGATTAGAGAGGGTGCAGAGCAGCTTCTCCAGGATGCAGCCTGTATTAGAGAGGGTGCAGAGTAGATTCTCCAGGATGCAGCCTGGATTAGAGAGGGTGCAGAGAAAATACACCAGGATGCTGCCTAGATTAGAGAGGGTGCAGAGGAGATTCACCAGTATGCTGCCTGGTTTAGAGAGGGTACAGACGAGATTCTCCAGGATGCTGCCAGGATTAGTGAGGGTGGAGATGAGATTCACCAGGGTGCTGTCCGGATTAGGCAGGGTGCAGACGGGTTCACGAGGATGCTACCTGGATTAGAGAGGGTGAAGAACAGATTCACCAGGATGCTGCCTGGATGAGAGAGGGTGCAGAGTAGATTCACCAGTATGCTGCCTGGATTAGAGAGGGTGCAGAGGAGATTCATCAGGATGCTGCCTGGATAAGAGAGGGTGCAGAGGAGATTCACCAGGACGCTGCCTGGATTAGAGAGGGTGCAGAGGAGATTCACCAGTATGCTGTCTGGATTAGAGAGGGTGCAGAGGAGATTCACCTGGATTCTGTGTGGATTAGAGAGGGTGAAGAACAGATTCACCGGGATGCTGCCTGGATTAGTGAGGGTGCGGAGGAGATTCACCAGGACGCTGCCTGGATTAGAGAGGGTGCAAAAGAGATTCACCAGTATGATGCCTGGATCAGAGCGTGTACAAAGGAGATCCACCGGGATACTGCCTGGATTAGAGAGGGTGAAGAACAGATTCACCAGGATGCTGCCTGGATGAGAGAGGGTACAGAGTAGATTCACCAGTATGCTGCCTGGATTAGAGAGGGTGCAGAGGAGATTCATCAGGATGCTGCCTGGATAAGAGAGGGTGCAGAGGAGATTCACCAGGACGCTGCCTGGATTAGAGAGGGTGCAGAAGAGATTCACCAGTATGATGCCTGTATCAGAGCGTGTACAAAGGAGATTCACCGGGATGCTACAAGGATTAGAGAGGGTGCAGAGGAGATTCACCAGTATGCTGTCTGGATTAGAGAGGGTGCAGAGGAGATTCACCTGGATTCTGTGTGGATTAGAGAGGGTGAAGAACAGATTCACCGGGATGCTGCCTGGATTAGTGAGGGTGCGGAGGAGATTCACCAGGACGCTGCCTGGATTAGAGAGGGTGCAAAAGAGATTCACCAGTATGATGCCTGGATCAGAGCGTGTACAAAGGAGATTCACCGGGATACTGCCTGGATTAGAAAGGGTGCAGAGGCGATTTACCAGGACGCTGCCTGGATTAGAGAGGGTGCAGAACAGATTCACTAGGATGCTGTCTGGATTAGAGAGGGTGCAGAGGAGATTTACCAGGACGCTGCTTGGATTGGAGAGGGTGCAGAGGAGATTCAGCAGTATGCTGTCAGGATTAGAGAGGGTGCAGAGGAGATTCACCAGGATGCTGTGTGCATTAGAGAGGGTGAAGAACAGATTCACCGGGACGCTGCCTGGATTAGAGAGGGTGCAGAGGAGATTCACCAGTATGCTGCCTGGATTAGAGAGGGTGCAGAGGAGATTCACTAGGACGCTGCCTGGATTAGAGAGGGTGCAGAGGTGATTCACCAGTATGCTGCCTGATTTAGAGAGGGTTTAGAGTAGATTCACAAGGACGCTGCCTGGCTTAGAGAGGGTGCAGAGCAGATTCCCCAGGATGCTGTCTGGATTAGAAAGGGTGCAGAGGAGATTCACCAGGATGCTGCCTGGATTAGAGATGTTGCAGAGGAGATTCATCAGTATGCTGCCTGGATTAGAGAGGGTGCAGAGGAGATTCCTCAGGACGCTGCCTTGATTAGAAAGGGTGCGGAGCAGATTCACCAGGATGCTGTCCGGATTAGGGAGAGTGCAGAGGAGATTCACCAGGACGCTCCCTGGATTAGTGAGGGTGCAGAGGAGATTCACCAGGGTGCGGTCTGGATTACAGAGGGTGCAGAGTAGATTCACCAGGATGCTGCCTGGATTAGAGGGTGCAGAGGAGATTCACCGGGATGCTGCCTGGATTAGTGCGGGTGCAGAGGAGATTCACCAAGATGCTGACTGGATTAGAGAGGGTGAAGAGGAAATGCACCAGGATGCTGCCTGGTTTAGAGTGGGTGCAGAGTAGATTCTCCAGGATGCAGCCAGTATTAGAGAGGGTGCAGAGGAAATTCACAAGGATGCTGCCTCGATTAGAGAGGGTGCAGAGGAGATTCACCAATATGCTGCCTGGTTTAGAGAGGGTACAGACGAGATTATCCAGGATGCTGCCAGGATTAGTGAGGGTGGAGAGGAGATTCACCAGGGTGCTGTCCGGATTAGGCAGGGTGCAGACGGGTTCACCAGGATGCTATCTGGATTAGAGAGCGTGAAGAACAGATTCACCAGGATGCTGCCTGGATTACCGAGGGTGCAGAGTAGATTCACCTGTATGCTGCTTGGATTAGAGAGGGTGCAGAGGAGATTCATCAGGATGCTGCCTGGATTAGAGAGGGTGCAGAACAGATTCACCAGGACGCTGCCTGGATTAGAGAGGGTGCAGAAGAGATTCACCAGTATGATGCCTGGATCAGAGCGTGTACAAAGGAGATTCACCAGTATGCTGCCTGGATTAGAGAGGGTGCAGAGGAGATTCACCAGGATGCTGCCTGGATTAGAGAGGGTGCAGAGGAGATTCACCAGGACGCTGCCTGGATTAGAGAGGGTGCAGAAGAGATTCACCAGTATGATGCCTGGATCAGAGCGTGTACAAAGGAGATTCACCGGGATGATGCCTGGATTAGAGAAGGTGCAGAGGAGATTCACCAGTATGCCGTCTGGATTAGAGAGGGTGCAGAGGAGATGCACCAGGATGCTGTGTGGATTAGAGAGGGTGAAGAACAGATTCACCGGGATGCTGCCTGGATTAGTGAGGGTGCAGAGGAGATTCACCAGGATGCTGACTGGATTAGACAGGGTGAAGAGGAAATGCAGCAGGATGCTGCCTGGATTAGAGAGGGTGCAGAGCAGCTTCTCCAGTATGCAGCCTGTATTAGAGAGGGTGCAGAGTAGATTCTCCAGGATGCAGCCTGGATTAGAGAGGGTGCAGAGAAAATTCACCAGGATGCTGCCTAGATTAGAGAGGGTGCAGAGGAGATTCACCAGTATGCTGCCTGGTTTAGAGAGGGTACAGACGAGATTCTCCAGGATGCTGCCAGGATTAGTGAGGGTGGAGAGGAGATTCACCAGGGTGCTGTCCGGATTAGGCAGGGTGCAGACGGGTTCACGAGGATGCTACCTGGATTAGAGAGGGTGAAGAACAGATTCACCAGGATGCTGCCTGGATGAGAGAGGGTGCAGAGTAGATTCACCAGTATGCTGCCTGGATTAGAGAGGGTGCAGAGGAGATTCATCAGGATGCTGCCTGGATAAGAGAGGGTGCAGAGGAGATTCACCAGGACGCTGCCTGGATTAGAGAGGGTGCAGAAGAGATTCACCAGTATGATGCCTGTATCAGAGCGTGTACAAAGGAGATTCACCGGGATGCTACAAGGATTAGAGAGGGTGCAGAGGAGATTCACCAGTATGCTGTCTGGATTAGAGAGGGTGCAGAGGAGATTCACCTGGATT
This sequence comes from Hypanus sabinus, assembly GCF_030144855.1. NCBI lineage: Eukaryota > Metazoa > Chordata > Chondrichthyes > Myliobatiformes > Dasyatidae > Hypanus > Hypanus sabinus. The sequence continues at coordinate 76,832 of NW_026781513.1, read as the reverse complement.
CTGTGTGGATTAGAGAGGGTGAAGAACAGATTCACCGGGATGCTGCCTGGATTAGTGAGGGTGCGGAGGAGATTCACCAGGACGCTGCCTGGATTAGAGAGGGTGCAAAAGAGATTCACCAGTATGATGCCTGGATCAGAGCGTGTACAAAGGAGATTCACCGGGATACTGCCTGGATTAGAAAGGGTGCAGAGGCGATTTACCAGGACGCTGCCTGGATTAGAGAGGGTGCAGAACAGATTCACTAGGATGCTGTCTGGATTAGAGAGGGTGCAGAGGAGATTTACCAGGACGCTGCTTGGATTGGAGAGGGTGCAGAGGAGATTCAGCAGTATGCTGTCAGGATTAGAGAGGGTGCAGAGGAGATTCACCAGGATGCTGTGTGCATTAGAGAGGGTGAAGAACAGATTCACCGGGACGCTGCCTGGATTAGAGAGGGTGCAGAGGAGATTCACCAGTATGCTGCCTGGATTAGAGAGGGTGCAGAGGAGATTCACTAGGACGCTGCCTGGATTAGAGAGGGTGCAGAGGTGATTCACCAGTATGCTGCCTGATTTAGAGAGGGTTTAGAGTAGATTCACAAGGACGCTGCCTGGCTTAGAGAGGGTGCAGAGCAGATTCCCCAGGATGCTGTCTGGATTAGAAAGGGTGCAGAGGAGATTCACCAGGATGCTGCCTGGATTAGAGATGTTGCAGAGGAGATTCATCAGTATGCTGCCTGGATTAGAGAGGGTGCAGAGGAGATTCCTCAGGACGCTGCCTTGATTAGAAAGGGTGCGGAGCAGATTCACCAGGATGCTGTCCGGATTAGGGAGAGTGCAGAGGAGATTCACCAGGACGCTCCCTGGATTAGTGAGGGTGCAGAGGAGATTCACCAGGGTGCGGTCTGGATTACAGAGGGTGCAGAGTAGATTCACCAGGATGCTGCCTGGATTAGAGGGTGCAGAGGAGATTCACCGGGATGCTGCCTGGATTAGTGCGGGTGCAGAGGAGATTCACCAAGATGCTGACTGGATTAGAGAGGGTGAAGAGGAAATGCACCAGGATGCTGCCTGGTTTAGAGTGGGTGCAGAGTAGATTCTCCAGGATGCAGCCAGTATTAGAGAGGGTGCAGAGGAAATTCACAAGGATGCTGCCTCGATTAGAGAGGGTGCAGAGGAGATTCACCAATATGCTGCCTGGTTTAGAGAGGGTACAGACGAGATTATCCAGGATGCTGCCAGGATTAGTGAGGGTGGAGAGGAGATTCACCAGGGTGCTGTCCGGATTAGGCAGGGTGCAGACGGGTTCACCAGGATGCTATCTGGATTAGAGAGCGTGAAGAACAGATTCACCAGGATGCTGCCTGGATTACCGAGGGTGCAGAGTAGATTCACCTGTATGCTGCTTGGATTAGAGAGGGTGCAGAGGAGATTCATCAGGATGCTGCCTGGATTAGAGAGGGTGCAGAACAGATTCACCAGGACGCTGCCTGGATTAGAGAGGGTGCAGAAGAGATTCACCAGTATGATGCCTGGATCAGAGCGTGTACAAAGGAGATTCACCAGTATGCTGCCTGGATTAGAGAGGGTGCAGAGGAGATTCACCAGGATGCTGCCTGGATTAGAGAGGGTGCAGAGGAGATTCACCAGGACGCTGCCTGGATTAGAGAGGGTGCAGAAGAGATTCACCAGTATGATGCCTGGATCAGAGCGTGTACAAAGGAGATTCACCGGGATGATGCCTGGATTAGAGAAGGTGCAGAGGAGATTCACCAGTATGCCGTCTGGATTAGAGAGGGTGCAGAGGAGATGCACCAGGATGCTGTGTGGATTAGAGAGGGTGAAGAACAGATTCACCGGGATGCTGCCTGGATTAGTGAGGGTGCAGAGGAGATTCACCAGGATGCTGACTGGATTAGACAGGGTGAAGAGGAAATGCAGCAGGATGCTGCCTGGATTAGAGAGGGTGCAGAGCAGCTTCTCCAGGATGCAGCCTGTATTAGAGAGGGTGCAGAGTAGATTCTCCAGGATGCAGCCTGGATTAGAGAGGGTGCAGAGAAAATTCACCAGGATGCTGCCTAGATTAGAGAGGGTGCAGAGGAGATTCACCAGTATGCTGCCTGGTTTAGAGAGGGTACAGACGAGATTCTCCAGGATGCTGCCAGGATTAGTGAGGGTGGAGAGGAGATTCACCAGGGTGCTGTCCGGATTAGGCAGGGTGCAGACGGGTTCACGAGGATGCTACCTGGATTAGAGAGGGTGAAGAACAGATTCACCAGGATGCTGCCTGGATGAGAGAGGGTGCAGAGTAGATTCACCAGTATGCTGCCTGGATTAGAGAGGGTGCAGAGGAGATTCATCAGGATGCTGCCTGGATAAGAGAGGGTGCAGAGGAGATTCACCAGGACGCTGCCTGGATTAGAGAGGGTGCAGAAGAGATTCACCAGTATGATGCCTGGATCAGAGCGTGTATAAAGGAGATTCACCAGGACGCTGCCTGGATTAGAGAGGGTGCAGAAGAGATTCACCAGTATGATGCCTGGATCAGAGCGTGTACAAAGGAGATTCACCGGGATGCTACAAGGATTAGAGAGGGTGCAGAGGAGATTCACCAGTATGCTGTCTGGATTAGAGAGGGTGCAGAGGAGATTCACCTGGATTCTGTGTGGATTAGAGAGGGTGAAGAACAGATTCACCGGGATGCTGCCTGGATTAGTGAGGGTGCGGAGGAGATTCACCAGGATGCTAACTGGATTAGACAGGGTGAAGAGGAAATGCACCAGGATGCTGCCTGGATTAGAGAGGGTGCAGAGTAGATTCTCCAGGATTCAGCCTGGATTAGAGTGGGTGCAGAAGAAATTCACCAGGATGCTGCCTCGATTAGAGAGGGTGCAGAGGAGATTCACCAGGACGCTGCCTGGATTAGAGAGGGTGCAAAAGAGATTCACCAGTATGATGCCTGGATCAGAGCGTGTACAAAGGAGATTCACCGGGATACTGCCTGGATTAGAGAGGGTGCAGAGGCGATTTACCAGGACGCTGTCTGGATTAGAGAGGGTGCAGAGGAGATTCCCCAGGATGCTGTCTGGATTAGAAAGGGTGCAGAGGAGATTCACCAGTATGCTGTCTGTATTAGAGAGGGTGCAGAGGAGATTCACCTGGATTCTGTGTGGATTAGAGAGGGTGAAGAACAGATTCACCGGGATGCTGCCTGGATTAGTGAGGGTGCGGAGGAGATTCACCAGGATGCTAACTGGATTAGACAGGGTGAAGAGGAAATGCACCAGGATGCTGCCTGGATTAGAGAGGGTGCAGAGTAGATTCTCCAGGATTCAGCCTGGATTAGAGTGGGTGCAGAAGAAATTCACCAGGATGCTGCCTCGATTAGAGAGGGTGCAGAGGAGATTCACCAGGACGCTGCCTGGATTAGAGAGGGTGCAGAGGAGATTCACCAGGACGCTCCCTGGATTAGTGAGGGTGCAGAGGAGATTCACAAGGGTGCTGTCTGGATTACAGAGGGTGCAGAGTAGATTCACCAGGATGCTGCCTGGATTAGAGAGGGTGAAGAGGAAATGCACCAGGATGCTGCCTGGTTTAGAGTGGGTGCAGACTAGATTCTCCAGGATGCAGCCAGTATTAGAGAGGGTGCAGAGGAAATTCAGAAGAATGCTGCCTCGATTAGAGAGGGTGCAGAGGAGATTCACCAATATGCTGCCTGGTTTAGAGAGGGTACAGACGAGATTCTCCAGGATGCTGCCAGGATTAGTGAGGGTGGAGAGGAGATTCACCAGGGTGCTGTCCGGATTAGGCAGGGTGCAGACGGGTTCACCAGGATGCTGCTTGGATTAGAGAGGGTGCAGAGGAGATTCACCAGGATGCTGTGTGCATTAGAGAGGGTGAAGAACAGATTCACCGGGACGCTGCCTGGATTAGAGAGGGTGCAGAGGAGATTCACCAGTATGCTGCCTGGATTAGAGAGGGTGCAGAGGAGATTCACTAGGACGCTGCCTGGATTAGAGAGGGTGCAGAGGTGATTCACCAGTATGCTGCCTGATTTAGAGAGGGTTTAGAGTAGATTCACAAGGACGCTGCCTGGCTTAGAGAGGGTGCAGAGGAGATTCCCCAGGATGCTGTCTGGATTAGAAAGGGTGCAGAGGAGATTCACCAGGATGCTGCCTGGATTAGAGATGTTGCAGAGGAGATTCATCAGTATGCTGCCTGGATTAGAGAGGGTGTAGAGGAGATTTACCAGGACGCTGCCTGGGTTAGAGAGGGCGCAGAGGAGATTCCTCAGGACGCTGCCTTGATTAGAAAGGGAGCGGAGCAGATTCACCAGGATGCTGTCCGGATTAGAGAGAGTGCAGAGGAGATTCACCAGGACGCTCCCTGGATTAGTGAGGGTGCAGAGGAGATTCACCAGGGTGCGGTCTGGATTACAGAGGGTGCAGAGTAGATTCACCAGGATGCTGCCTGGATTAGAGAGGGTGCAGAGGAGATTCACCGGGATGCTGCCTGGATTAGTGCGGGTGCAGAGGAGATTCACCAAGATGCTGACTGGATTAGAGAGGGTGAAGAGGAAATGCACCAGGATGCTGCCTGGTTTAGAGTGGGTGCAGAGTAGATTCTCCAGGATGCAGCCAGTATTAGGGAGGGTGCAGAGGAAATTCACAAGGATGCTGCCTCGATTAGAGAGGGTGCAGAGGAGATTCACCAATACGCTGCCTGGTTTAGAGAGGGTACAGACGAGATTCTCCAGGATGCTGCCAGGATTAATGAGGGTGGAGAGGAGATTCACCAGGGTGCTGTCCGGATTAGGCAGGGTGCAGACGGGTTCACCAGGATGCTATCTGGATTAGAGAGCGTGAAGAACAGATTCACCAGGATGCTGCCTGGATTACCGAGGGTGCAGAGTAGATTCACCTGTATGCTGCTTGGATTAGAGAGGGTGCAGAGGAGATTCATCAGGATGCTGCCTGGATTAGAGAGGGTGCAGAACAGATTCACCAGGACGCTGCCTGGATTAGAGAGGGTGCAGAAGAGATTCACCAGTATGATGCCTGGATCAGAGCGTGTACAAAGGAGATTCACCAGTATGCTGCCTGGATTAGAGAGGGTGCAGAGGAGATTCACCAGGATGCTGCCTGGATTAGAGAGGGTGCAGAGGAGATTCACCAGGACGCTGCCTGGATTAGAGAGGGTGCAGAAGAGATTCACCAGTATGATGCCTGGATCAGAGCGTGTACAAAGGAGATTCACCGGGATGATGCCTGGATTAGAGAAGGTGCAGAGGAGATTCACCAGGATGCTCTGTGGATTAGAGAGGGTGAAGAACAGATTCACCGGGATGCTGCCTGGATTAGTGAGGGTGCAGAGGAGATTCACCAGGATGCTGACTGGATTAGACAGGGTGAAGAGGAAATGCAGCAGGATGCTGCCTGGATTAGAGAGGGTGCAGAGCAGATTCTCCAGGATGCAGCCTGTATTAGAGAGGGTGCAGAGTAGATTCTCCAGGATGCAGCCTGGATTAGAGAGGGTGCAGAGAAAATTCAGCAGGATGCTGCCTAGATTAGAGAGGGTGCAGAGGAGATTCACCAGTATGCTGCCTGGTTTAGAGAGGGTACAGACGAGATTCTCCAGGATGCTGCCAGGATTAGTGAGGGTGGAGAGGAGATTCACCAGGGTGCTGTCCGGATTAGGCAGGGTGCAGACGGGTTCACGAGGATGCTACCTGGATTAGAGAGTGTGAAGAACAGATTCACCAGGATGCTGCCTGGATGAAAGAGGGTGCAGAGTAGATTCACCAGTATGCTGCCTGGATTAGAGAGGGTGCAGAGGAGATTCATCAGGATGCTGCCTGGATAAGAGAGTGTGCAGAGGAGATTCACCAGGACGCTGCCTGGATTAGAGAGGGTGCAGAAGAGATTCACCAGTATGATGCCTGGATCAGAGCGTGTATAAAGGAGATTCACCAGGACGCTGCCTGGATTAGAGAGGGTGCAGAAGAGATTCACCAGTATGATGCCTGGATCAGAGCGTGTACAAAGGAGATTCACCGGGATGCTGCCAGGATTAGAGAGGGTGCAGAGGAGATTCACCAGTATGCTGTCTGGATTAGAGAGGGTGCAGAGGAGATTCACCTGGATTCTGTGTGGATTAGAGAGGGTGAACAACAGATTCACCGGGATGCTGCCTGGATTAGTGAGGGTGCGGAGGAGATTCACCAGGATGCTAACTGGATTAGACAGGGTGAAGAGGAAATGCACCAGGATGCTGCCTGGATTAGAGAGGGTGCAGAGTAGATTCTCCAGGATTCAGCCTGGATTAGAGTGGGTGCAGAAGAAATTCACCAGGATGCTGCCTCGATTAGAGAGGGTGCAGAGGAGATTCACCAGGACGCTGCCTGGATTAGAGAGGGTGCAAAAGAGATTCACCAGTATGATGCCTGGATCAGAGCGTGTACAAAGGAGATTCACCGGGATACTGCCTGGATTAAAGAGGGTGCAGAGGCGATTTACCAGTACGCTGCCTGGATTAGAGAGGGTGCAGAAGAGATTCACTAGGATGCTGTCTGGATTAGAGAGGGTGCAGAGGAGATTCCCCAGGATGCTGTCTGGATTTGAAAGGGTGCAGAGGAGATTCACCAGGATGCTGCCTGGATTAGAGAGGGTGCAGAGGAGATTTACCAGGACGCTGCCTGGGTTAGAGAGGGCGCAGAGGAGATTCCTCAGGACGCTGCCTTGATTAGAGAGGGTGCGGAGCAGATTCACCAGGATGCTGTCCGGATTAGAGAGTGCAGAGGAGATTCACCAGGACGCTCCCTGGATTAATGAGGGTGCAGAGGAGATTCACCAGGGTGCTGTCTGGATTACAGAGGGTGCAGAGTAGATTCACCAGGATGCTGCCTGGATTAGAGAGGGTGAAGAGGAAATGCACCAGGATGCTGCCTGGTTTAGAGTGGGTGCAGAGTAGATTCTCCAGGATGCAGCCAGTATTAGAGAGGGTGCAGAGGAAATTCACAAGAATGCTGCCTCGATTAGAGAGGGTGCAGAGGAGATTCACCAATATGCTGCCTGGTTTAGAGAGGGTACAGACGAGATTCTCCAGGATGCTGCCAGGATTAGTGAGGGTGGAGAGGAGATTCACCAGGGTGCTGTCCGGATTAGGCAGGTTGCAGACGGGTTCACCAGGATGCTGCTTGGATTAGAGAGGGTGCAGAAGAAATTCACCAGGATGCTGCCTCGATTAGAGAGGGTGCAGAGGAGATTCACCAGGACGCTGCCTGGATTAGAGAGGGTGCAAAAGAGATTCACCAGTATGATGCCTGGATCAGAGCGTGTACAAAGGAGATTCACCGGGATACTGCCTGGATTAGAGAGGGTGCAGAGGCGATTTACCAGGACGCTGCCTGGATTAGAGAGGGTGCAGAAGAGATTCACTAGGATGCTGTCTGGATTAGAGAGGGTGCAGAGGAGATGCCCCAGGATGCTGTCTGGATTAGAAAGGGTGCAGAGGAGATTCACCAGGATGCTGTGTGGATTAGAGAGGGTGAAGAACAGATTCACCAGTATGATGCCTGGATCAGAGCGTGTACAAAGGAGATTCACCGGGATGATGCCTGGATTAGAGAAGGTGCAGAGGAGATTCACCAGTATGCCGTCTGGATTAGAGAGGGTGCAGAGGAGATGCACCAGGATGCTGTGTGGATTAGAGAGGGTGAAGAACAGATTCACCGGGATGCTGCCTGGATTAGTGAGGGTGCAGAGGAGATTCACCAGGATGCTGACTGGATTAGACAGGGTGAAGAGGAAATGCAGCAGGATGCTGCCTGGATTAGAGAGGGTGCAGAGCAGCTTCTCCAGGATGCAGCCTGTATTAGAGAGGGTGCAGAGTAGATTCTCCAGGATGCAGCCTGGATTAGAGAGGGTGCAGAGAAAATTCACCAGGATGCTGCCTAGATTAGAGAGGGTGCAGAGGAGATTCACCAGTATGCTGCCTGGTTTAGAGAGGGTACAGACGAGATTCTCCAGGATGCTGCCAGGATTAGTGAGGGTGGAGAGGAGATTCACCAGGGTGCTGTCCGGATTAGGCAGGGTGCAGACGGGTTCACGAGGATGCTACCTGGATTAGAGAGGGTGAAGAACAGATTCACCAGGATGCTGCCTGGATGAGAGAGGGTGCAGAGTAGATTCACCAGTATGCTGCCTGGATTAGAGAGGGTGCAGAGGAGATTCATCAGGATGCTGCCTGGATAAGAGAGGGTGCAGAGGAGATTCACCAGGACGCTGCCTGGATTAGAGAGGGTGCAGAAGAGATTCACCAGTATGATGCCTGGATCAGAGCGTGTATAAAGGAGATTCACCAGGACGCTGCCTGGATTAGAGAGGGTGCAGAAGAGATTCACCAGTATGATGCCTGGATCAGAGCGTGTACAAAGGAGATTCACCGGGATGCTACAAGGATTAGAGAGGGTGCAGAGGAGATTCACCAGTATGCTGTCTGGATTAGAGAGGGTGCAGAGGAGATTCACCTGGATTCTGTGTGGATTAGAGAGGGTGAAGAACAGATTCACCGGGATGCTGCCTGGATTAGTGAGGGTGCGGAGGAGATTCACCAGGATGCTAACTGGATTAGACAGGGTGAAGAGGAAATGCACCAGGATGCTGCCTGGATTAGAGAGGGTGCAGAGTAGATTCTCCAGGATTCAGCCTGGATTAGAGTGGGTGCAGAAGAAATTCACCAGGATGCTGCCTCGATTAGAGAGGGTGCAGAGGAGATTCACCAGGACGCTGCCTGGATTAGAGAGGGTGCAAAAGAGATTCACCAGTATGATGCCTGGATCAGAGCGTGTACAAAGGAGATTCACCGGGATACTGCCTGGATTAGAGAGGGTGCAGAGGCGATTTACCAGGACGCTGTCTGGATTAGAGAGGGTGCAGAGGAGATTCCCCAGGATGCTGTCTGGATTAGAAAGGGTGCAGAGGAGATTCACCAGTATGCTGTCTGTATTAGAGAGGGTGCAGAGGAGATTCACCTGGATTCTGTGTGGATTAGAGAGGGTGAAGAACAGATTCACCGGGATGCTGCCTGGATTAGTGAGGGTGCGGAGGAGATTCACCAGGATGCTAACTGGATTAGACAGGGTGAAGAGGAAATGCACCAGGATGCTGCCTGGATTAGAGAGGGTGCAGAGTAGATTCTCCAGGATTCAGCCTGGATTAGAGTGGGTGCAGAAGAAATTCACCAGGATGCTGCCTCGATTAGAGAGGGTGCAGAGGAGATTCACCAGGACGCTGCCTGGATTAGAGAGGGTGCAGAGGAGATTCACCAGGACGCTCCCTGGATTAGTGAGGGTGCAGAGGAGATTCACAAGGGTGCTGTCTGGATTACAGAGGGTGCAGAGTAGATTCACCAGGATGCTGCCTGGATTAGAGAGGGTGAAGAGGAAATGCACCAGGATGCTGCCTGGTTTAGAGTGGGTGCAGACTAGATTCTCCAGGATGCAGCCAGTATTAGAGAGGGTGCAGAGGAAATTCAGAAGAATGCTGCCTCGATTAGAGAGGGTGCAGAGGAGATTCACCAATATGCTGCCTGGTTTAGAGAGGGTACAGACGAGATTCTCCAGGATGCTGCCAGGATTAGTGAGGGTGGAGAGGAGATTCACCAGGGTGCTGTCCGGATTAGGCAGGGTGCAGACGGGTTCACCAGGATGCTGCTTGGATTAGAGAGGGTGCAGAGGAGATTCACCAGGATGCTGTGTGCATTAGAGAGGGTGAAGAACAGATTCACCGGGACGCTGCCTGGATTAGAGAGGGTGCAGAGGAGATTCACCAGTATGCTGCCTGGATTAGAGAGGGTGCAGAGGAGATTCACTAGGACGCTGCCTGGATTAGAGAGGGTGCAGAGGTGATTCACCAGTATGCTGCCTGATTTAGAGAGGGTTTAGAGTAGATTCACAAGGACGCTGCCTGGCTTAGAGAGGGTGCAGAGGAGATTCCCCAGGATGCTGTCTGGATTAGAAAGGGTGCAGAGGAGATTCACCAGGATGCTGCCTGGATTAGAGATGTTGCAGAGGAGATTCATCAGTATGCTGCCTGGATTAGAGAGGGTGTAGAGGAGATTTACCAGGACGCTGCCTGGGTTAGAGAGGGCGCAGAGGAGATTCCTCAGGACGCTGCCTTGATTAGAAAGGGAGCGGAGCAGATTCACCAGGATGCTGTCCGGATTAGAGAGAGTGCAGAGGAGATTCACCAGGACGCTCCCTGGATTAGTGAGGGTGCAGAGGAGATTCACCAGGGTGCGGTCTGGATTACAGAGGGTGCAGAGTAGATTCACCAGGATGCTGCCTGGATTAGAGAGGGTGCAGAGGAGATTCACCGGGATGCTGCCTGGATTAGTGCGGGTGCAGAGGAGATTCACCAAGATGCTGACTGGATTAGAGAGGGTGAAGAGGAAATGCACCAGGATGCTGCCTGGTTTAGAGTGGGTGCAGAGTAGATTCTCCAGGATGCAGCCAGTATTAGGGAGGGTGCAGAGGAAATTCACAAGGATGCTGCCTCGATTAGAGAGGGTGCAGAGGAGATTCACCAATACGCTGCCTGGTTTAGAGAGGGTACAGACGAGATTCTCCAGGATGCTGCCAGGATTAATGAGGGTGGAGAGGAGATTCACCAGGGTGCTGTCCGGATTAGGCAGGGTGCAGACGGGTTCACCAGGATGCTATCTGGATTAGAGAGCGTGAAGAACAGATTCACCAGGATGCTGCCTGGATTACCGAGGGTGCAGAGTAGATTCACCTGTATGCTGCTTGGATTAGAGAGGGTGCAGAGGAGATTCATCAGGATGCTGCCTGGATTAGAGAGGGTGCAGAACAGATTCACCAGGACGCTGCCTGGATTAGAGAGGGTGCAGAAGAGATTCACCAGTATGATGCCTGGATCAGAGCGTGTACAAAGGAGATTCACCAGTATGCTGCCTGGATTAGAGAGGGTGCAGAGGAGATTCACCAGGATGCTGCCTGGATTAGAGAGGGTGCAGAGGAGATTCACCAGGACGCTGCCTGGATTAGAGAGGGTGCAGAAGAGATTCACCAGTATGATGCCTGGATCAGAGCGTGTACAAAGGAGATTCACCGGGATGATGCCTGGATTAGAGAAGGTGCAGAGGAGATTCACCAGGATGCTCTGTGGATTAGAGAGGGTGAAGAACAGATTCACCGGGATGCTGCCTGGATTAGTGAGGGTGCAGAGGAGATTCACCAGGATGCTGACTGGATTAGACAGGGTGAAGAGGAAATGCAGCAGGATGCTGCCTGGATTAGAGAGGGTGCAGAGCAGATTCTCCAGGATGCAGCCTGTATTAGAGAGGGTGCAGATTAGATTCTCCAGGATGCAGCCTGGATTAGAGAGGGTGCAGAGAAAATTCACCAGGATGCTGCCTAGATTAGAGAGGGTGCAGAGGAGATTCACCAGTATGCTGCCTGGTTTAGAGAGGGTACAGACGAGATTCTCCAGGATGCTGCCAGGATTAGTGAGGGTGGAGAGGAGATTCACCAGGGTGCTGTCCGGATTAGGCAGGGTGCAGACGGGTTCACCAGGATGCTGCTTGGATTAGAGAGGGTGCAGAGGAGATTCACCAGGATGCTGTGTGCATTAGAGAGGGTGAAGAACAGATTCACCGGGACGCTGCCTGGATTAGAGAGGGTGCAGAGGAGATTCACCAGTATGCTGCCTGGATTAGAGAGGGTGCAGAGGAGATTCACTAGGACGCTGCCTGGATTAGAGAGGGTGCAGAGGTGATTCACCAGTATGCTGCCTGATTTAGAGAGGGTTTAGAGTAGATTCACAAGGACGCTGCCTGGCTTAGAGAGGGTGCAGAGGAGATTCCCCAGGATGCTGTCTGGATTAGAAAGGGTGCAGAGGAGATTCACCAGGATGCTGCCTGGATTAGAGATGTTGCAGAGGAGATTCATCAGTATGCTGCCTGGATTAGAGAGGGTGTAGAGGAGATTTACCAGGACGCTGCCTGGGTTAGAGAGGGCGCAGAGGAGATTCCTCAGGACGCTGCCTTGATTAGAAAGGGAGCGGAGCAGATGCACCAGGATGCTGTCCGGATTAGAGAGAGTGCAGAGGAGATTCACCAGGACGCTCCCTGGATTAGTGAGGGTGCAGAGGAGATTCACCAGGGTGCGGTCTGGATTACAGAGGGTGCAGAGTAGATTCACCAGGATGCTGCCTGGATTAGAGAGGGTGCAGAGGAGATTCACCGGGATGCTGCCTGGATTAGTGCGGGTGCAGAGGAGATTCACCAAGATGCTGACTGGATTAGAGAGGGTGAAGAGGAAATGCACCAGGATGCTGCCTGGTTTAGAGTGGGTGCAGAGTAGATTCTCCAGGATGCAGCCAGTATTAGGGAGGGTGCAGAGGAAATTCACAAGGATGCTGCCTCGATTAGAGAGGGTGCAGAGGAGATTCACCAATACGCTGCCTGGTTTAGAGAGGGTACAGACGAGATTCTCCAGGATGCTGCCAGGATTAATGAGGGTGGAGAGGAGATTCACCAGGGTGCTGTCCGGATTAGGCAGGGTGCAGACGGGTTCACCAGGATGCTATCTGGATTAGAGAGCGTGAAGAACAGATTCACCAGGATGCTGCCTGGATTACCGAGGGTGCAGAGTAGATTCACCTGTATGCTGCTTGGATTAGAGAGGGTGCAGAGGAGATTCATCAGGATGCTGCCTGGATTAGAGAGGGTGCAGAACAGATTCACCAGGACGCTGCCTGGATTAGAGAGGGTGCAGAAGAGATTCACCAGTATGATGCCTGGATCAGAGCGTGTACAAAGGAGATTCACCAGTATGCTGCCTGGATTAGAGAGGGTGCAGAGGAGATTCACCAGGATGCTGCCTGGATTAGAGAGGGTGCAGAGGAGATTCACCAGGACGCTGCCTGGATTAGAGAGGGTGCAGAAGAGATTCACCAGTATGATGCCTGGATCAGAGCGTGTACAAAGGAGATTCACCGGGATGATGCCTGGATTAGAGAAGGTGCAGAGGAGATTCACCAGGATGCTCTGTGGATTAGAGAGGGTGAAGAACAGATTCACCGGGATGCTGCCTGGATTAGTGAGGGTGCAGAGGAGATTCACCAGGATGCTGACTGGATTAGACAGGGTGAAGAGGAAATGCAGCAGGATGCTGCCTGGATTAGAGAGGGTGCAGAGCAGATTCTCCAGGATGCAGCCTGTATTAGAGAGGGTGCAGAGTAGATTCTCCAGGATGCAGCCTGGATTAGAGAGGGTGCAGAGAAAATTCAGCAGGATGCTGCCTAGATTAGAGAGGGTGCAGAGGAGATTCACCAGTATGCTGCCTGGTTTAGAGAGGGTACAGACGAGATTCTCCAGGATGCTGCCAGGATTAGTGAGGGTGGAGAGGAGATTCACCAGGGTGCTGTCCGGATTAGGCAGGGTGCAGACGGGTTCACGAGGATGCTACCTGGATTAGAGAGTGTGAAGAACAGATTCACCAGGATGCTGCCTGGATGAAAGAGGGTGCAGAGTAGATTCACCAGTATGCTGCCTGGATTAGAGAGGGTGCAGAGGAGATTCATCAGGATGCTGCCTGGATAAGAGAGGGTGCAGAGGAGATTCACCAGGACGCTGCCTGGATTAGAGAGGGTGCAGAAGAGATTCACCAGTATGATGCCTGGATCAGAGCGTGTATAAAGGAGATTCACCAGGACGCTGCCTGGATTAGAGAGGGTGCAGAAGAGATTCACCAGTATGATGCCTGGATCAGAGCGTGTACAAAGGAGATTCACCGGGATGCTGCCAGGATTAGAGAGGGTGCAGAGGAGATTCACCAGTATGCTGTCTGGATTAGAGAGGGTGCAGAGGAGATTCACCTGGATTCTGTGTGGATTAGAGAGGGTGAACAACAGATTCACCGGGATGCTGCCTGGATTAGTGAGGGTGCGGAGGAGATTCACCAGGATGCTAACTGGATTAGACAGGGTGAAGAGGAAATGCACCAGGATGCTGCCTGGATTAGAGAGGGTGCAGAGTAGATTCTCCAGGATTCAGCCTGGATTAGAGTGGGTGCAGAAGAAATTCACCAGGATGCTGCCTCGATTAGAGAGGGTGCAGAGGAGATTCACCAGGACGCTGCCTGGATTAGAGAGGGTGCAAAAGAGATTCACCAGTATGATGCCTGGATCAGAGCGTGTACAAAGGAGATTCACCGGGATACTGCCTGGATTAAAGAGGGTGCAGAGGCGATTTACCAGTACGCTGCCTGGATTAGAGAGGGTGCAGAAGAGATTCACTAGGATGCTGTCTGGATTAGAGAGGGTGCAGAGGAGATTCCCCAGGATGCTGTCTGGATTTGAAAGGGTGCAGAGGAGATTCACCAGGATGCTGCCTGGATTAGAGAGGGTGCAGAGGAGATTTACCAGGACGCTGCCTGGGTTAGAGAGGGCGCAGAGGAGATTCCTCAGGACGCTGCCTTGATTAGAGAGGGTGCGGAGCAGATTCACCAGGATGCTGTCCGGATTAGAGAGTGCAGAGGAGATTCACCAGGACGCTCCCTGGATTAATGAGGGTGCAGAGGAGATTCACCAGGGTGCTGTCTGGATTACAGAGGGTGCAGAGTAGATTCACCAGGATGCTGCCTGGATTAGAGAGGGTGAAGAGGAAATGCACCAGGATGCTGCCTGGTTTAGAGTGGGTGCAGAGTAGATTCTCCAGGATGCAGCCAGTATTAGAGAGGGTGCAGAGGAAATTCACAAGAATGCTGCCTCGATTAGAGAGGGTGCAGAGGAGATTCACCAATATGCTGCCTGGTTTAGAGAGGGTACAGACGAGATTCTCCAGGATGCTGCCAGGATTAGTGAGGGTGGAGAGGAGATTCACCAGGGTGCTGTCCGGATTAGGCAGGTTGCAGACGGGTTCACCAGGATGCTGCTTGGATTAGAGAGGGTGCAGAAGAAATTCACCAGGATGCTGCCTCGATTAGAGAGGGTGCAGAGGAGATTCACCAGGACGCTGCCTGGATTAGAGAGGGTGCAAAAGAGATTCACCAGTATGATGCCTGGATCAGAGCGTGTACAAAGGAGATTCACCGGGATACTGCCTGGATTAGAGAGGGTGCAGAGGCGATTTACCAGGACGCTGCCTGGATTAGAGAGGGTGCAGAAGAGATTCACTAGGATGCTGTCTGGATTAGAGAGGGTGCAGAGGAGATGCCCCAGGATGCTGTCTGGATTAGAAAGGGTGCAGAGGAGATTCACCAGGATGCTGCCTGGATTAGAGAGGGTGCAGAGGAGATTCACCAGGATGCTGCCAGGATTAGAGAGGGTGCAGAGGAGATTCACCAGGTCGCTGCCTGGATTAGAGAGGGTGCAGAAGAGATTCACCAGTATGATGCCTGGATCAGAGCGTGTACAAAGGAGATTCACCAGGATGATGCCTGGATTAGAGAAGGTGCAGAGGAGATTCACCAGTATGCCGTCTGGATTAGAGAGGGTGCAGTGGAGATTCACCAGGATGCTGTGTGGATTAGAGAGGGTGAAGAACAGATTCACCGGGATGCTGCCTGGATTAGTGAGGTTGCAGAGGAGATTCACCAGGATGCTGACTGGATTAGACAGGGTGAAGAGGAAATGCAGCAGGATGCTGCCTGGATTAGAGAGGGTGCAGAGCAGATTCTCCAGGATGCAGCCTGTATTAGAGAGGGTGCAGAGAAAATTCACCAGGATGCTGCCTAGATTAGAGAGGGTGCAGAGGAGATTCACCAGTATGCTGCCTGGTTTAGAGAGGGTACAGACGAGATTCTCCAGGATGCTGCCAGGATTAGTGAGGGTGGAGAGGAGATTCACCAGGGTGCTGTCCGGATTAGGCAGGGTGCAGACGGGTTCACGAGGATGCTACCTGGATTAGAGAGGGTGAAGAACAGATTCACCAGGATGCTGCCTGGATTAAAGAGGGTGCAGAGTAGATTCACCAGTATGCTGCCTGGATTAGAGAGGGTGCAGAGGAGATTCATCAGGATGCTGCCTGGATAAGAGAGGGTGCAGAGGAGATTCACCAGGACGCTGCCTGGATTAGAGAGCGTGCAGAAGAGATTCACCAGTATGATGCCTGGATCAGAGCGTGTATAAAGGAGATTCACCGGGATGCTGCCTGGATTAGAGAGGGTGCATAGGAGATTTACCAGGACGCTGCCTGGATTAGAGAGGGTGCAGAAGAGATTCACTAGGATGCTGTCTGGATTAGAGAGGGTGCAGAGGAGATTCCCCAGGATGCTGTCTGGATTAGAAAGGGTGCAGAGGAGATTCACCAGGATGCTGCCTGGATTAGAGATGTTGCAGAGGAGATTCATCAGTATGCTGCCTGGATTAGAGAGGGTGCAGAGGAGATTTACCAGGACGCTGCCTGGGTTAGAGAGGGCGCAGAGGAGATTCCTCAGGACGCTGCCTTGATTAGAGAGGGTGCGGAGCAGATTCACCAGGATGCTGTCCGGATTAGAGAGTGTAGAGGAGATTCACCAGGACGCTCCCTGGATTAGTGAGGGTGCAGAGGAGATTCACCAGGGTGCTGTCTGGATTACAGAGGGTGCAGAGTAGATTCACCAGGATGCTGCCTGGATTAGAGAGGGTGCAGAGGAGATTCACCAGGATGCTGTCCGGATTAGAGAGTGTAGAGTAGATTCTCCAGGATGCAGCCAGTATTAGAGAGGGTGCAGAGGAAATTCACAAGGATGCTGCCTCGATTAGAGAGGGTGCAGAGGAGATTCACCAGGATGCTGCCTGGATTAGAGAGGGTGCAGAGGAGATTCACCGGGATGCTGCCTGGATTAGTGCGGGTGCAGAGGAGATTCACCAAGATGCTGTCCGGATTAGGCAGGGTGCAGACGGGTTCACCAGGATGCTGCTTGGATTAGAGAGGGTGCAGAGGAGATTCATCAGGATGCTGCCTGGATTAGAGAGGGTGCAGAGGAGATTCACCAGGACGCTGTCTGGATTAGAGAGGGTGCAGAGCAGATTCACCAGGACGCAGCCTGGATTAGAGAGGGTGCAGAAGAGATTCACCAGTATGATGCCTGGATCAGAGCGTGTACAAAGGAGATTCACCGGGATACTGCCTGGATTAGAGAGGGTGCAGAGGCGATTTACCAGGACGCTGCCTGGATTAGAGAGGGTGCAGAACAGATTCACTAGGATGCTGTCTGGATTAGAGAGGGTGCAGAGGAGATTTACCAGGACGCTGCCTGGATTAGAGAGGGTGCAGAGGAGATTCACCAGTATGCTGTCAGGATTAGAGAGAGTGCAGAGGAGATTCACCAGGATGCTGTGTGCATTAGAGAGGGTGAAGAACAGATTCACCGGGACGCTGCCTGGATTAGAGAGGGTGCAGAGGAGATTCACCAGTATGCTGCCTGGATTAGAGAGGGTGCAGAGGAGATTCACTAGGACGCTGCCTGGATTAGAGAGGGTGCAGAGGAGATTCACCAGTATGCTGCCTGATTTAGAGAGGGTGCAGAGTAGGTTCACAAGGACGCTGCCTGGCTTAGAGAGGGTGCAGAGGAGATTCCCCAGGATGCTGTCTGGATTAGAAAGGGTGCAGAGGAGATTTACCAGGACGCTGCCTGGGTTAGAGAGGGCGCAGAGGAGATTCCTCAGGACGCTGCCTTGATTAGAAAGGGAGCGGAGCAGATTCACCAGGATGCTGTCCGGATTAGAGAGAGTGCAGAGGAGATTCACCAGGACGCTCCCTGGATTAGTGAGGGTGCAGAGGAGATTCACCAGGATGCGGTCTGGATTACAGAGGGTGCAGAGTACATTCACCAGGATGCTGCCTGGATTAGAGAGGGTGCAGAGGAGATTCACCGGGATGCTGCCTGGATTAGTGCGGGTGCAGAGGAGATTCACCAAGATGCTGACTGGATTAGAGAGGGTGAAGAGGAAATGCACCAGGATGCTGCCTGGTTTAGAGTGGGTGCAGAGTAGATTCTCCAGGATGCAGCCAGTATTAGAGAGGGTGCAGAGGAAATTCACAAGGATGCTGCCTCGATTAGAGAGGGTGCAGAAGAGATTCATCAGTATGATGCCTGGATCAGAGAGTGTACAAAGGAGATTCACCAGTATGATGCCTGGATTAGAGAGGGTGCAGAGGAGATTCACCAGGATGCTGCCTGGATTAGAGAGGGTGCAGAGGAGATTCACCAGGTCGCTGCCTGGATTAGAGAGGGTGCAGAAGAGTTTCACAAGTATGATGCCTGGATCAGAGCGTGTACAAAGGAGATTCACCGGGATGATGCCTGGATTAGTGAGGGTGCAGAGGAGATTCACCAGGATGCTGTCTGGATTAGACAGGGTGAAGAGGAAATGCAGCAGGATGCTGCCTGGATTTGAGAGGGTGCAGAGCAGATTCTCCAGGATGCAGCCTGGATTAGAGAGGGTGCAGAGAAAATTCACCAGGATGCTGCCTAGATTAGAGAGGGTGCAGAGGAGATTCACCAGTATGCTGCCTGGTTTAGAGAGGGTACAGACGAGATTCTCCAGGATGCTGCCAGGATTAGTGAGGGTGGAGAGGAGATTCACCAGGGTGCTGTCCGGATTAGGCAGGGTGCAGACGGGTTCACGAGGATGCTACCTGGATTAGAGAGGGTGAAGAACAGATTCACCAGGATGCTGCCTGGATGAGAGAGGGTGCAGAGTAGATTCACCAGTATGCTGCCTGGATTAGAGAGGGTGCAGAGGAGATTCATCAGGATGCTGCCTGGATAAGAGAGGGTGCAGAGGAGATTCACCAGGACGCTGCCTGGATTAGAGAGGGTGCAGAAGAGATTCACCAGTATGATGCCTGGATCAGAGCGTGTATAAAGGAGATTCACCGGGATGCGGCCTGGATTAGAGAGAGTGCAGAGGAGATTCACCTGGATGCTGCCTTGATTAGAGAGGGTGCAGAGGAGATTCACCAGGACGCTGCCTGGATTAGAGAGGGTGCAGAAGAGATTCACCAGTATGATGCCTGGATCAGAGCGTGTACAAAGGAGATTCACCGGGATGCTGCCTGGATAGAGAGGGTGCAGAGGAGATTCACCAGTATGCTGTCTGGATTAGAGAGGGTGCAGAGGAGATTCACCTGGATTCTGTGCGGATTAGAGAGGGTGAAGAACAGATTCACCGGGATGCTGCCTGGATTAGTGAGGGTGCGGAGGAGATTCACCAGGATGCTAACTGGATTAGACAGGGTGAAGAGGAAATGCACCAGGATGCTGCCTGGATTAGAGAGGGTGCAGAGTAGATTCTCCAGGATTCAGCCTGGATTAGAGTGGCTGCAGAAGAAATTCACCAGGATGCTGCCTCGATTAGAGAGGGTGCAGAGGAGATTTACCAGGACGCTGCCTGGATTAGAGAGGGTGCAGAAGAGATTCACTAGGATGCTGTCTGGATTAGAGAGGGTGCAGAGGAGATTTACCAGGACGCTGCCTGGATTAGAGAGGGTGCAGAGGAGATTCACCAGGACGCTGCCTGGATTAGAGAGAGTGCAGAAGAGATTCACTAGGATGCTGTCTGGATTAGAGAGGGTGCAGAGGAGATTTACCAGGACGCTGCCTGGATTAGAGAGGGTGCAGAGGAGATTCACCAGTATGCTGTCTGGATTAGAGAGGGTGCAGAGGAGATTCACCTGGATTCTGTGTGGATTAGAGAGGGTGAAGAACAGATTCACCGGGATGCTGCCTGGATTAGTGAGGGTGCGGAGGAGATTCACCAGGATGCTAACTGGATTAGACAGGGTGAAGAGGAAATGCACCAGGATGCTGCCTGGATTAGAGAGGGTGCAGAGTAGATTCTCCAGGATTCAGCCTGGATTAGAGTGGCTGCAGAAGAAATTCACCAGGATGCTGCCTCGATTAGAGAGGGTGCAGAGGAGATTTACCAGGACGCTGCCTGGATTAGAGAGGGTGCAGAAGAGATTCACTAGGATGCTGTCTGGATTAGAGAGGGTGCAGAGGAGATTTACCAGGACGCTGCCTGGATTAGAGAGAGTGCAGAGGAGATTCACCAGGATGCTGACTGGATTAGAGAGGGTGAAGAGGAAATGCACCAGGATGCTGTCTGGATTAGAGAGGGTGCAGAGGAGATTCACCAGTATGCTGTCTGGATTAGAGAGGGTGCAGAGGAGATTCACCTGGATTCTGTGTGGATTAGAGAGGGTGAAGAACAGATTCACCGGGATGCTGCCTGGATTAGTGAGGGTGCGGAGGAGATTCACCAGGATGCTAACTGGATTAGACAGGGTGAAGAGGAAATGCACCAGGATGCTGCCTGGATTAGAGAGGGTGCAGAGTAGATTCACCAGTATGCTGCCTGGTTTAGAGAGGGTGCAGAGGAGATTCACCAGGATGCTGCCTCGATTAGAGAGGGTGTAGAGGAGATTCTCCAGGACGCTGCCTGGATTAGAGAGGGTGCAGAAGAGATTCACTAGGATGCTGTCTGGATTAGAGAGGGTGCAGAGGAGATTTACCAGGACGCTGCCTGGATTAGAGAGGGTGCAGAGGAGATTCACCAGGATGCTGTCTGGATTAGAGAGGGTGCAGAAGAGATTCACTAGGATGCTGTCTGGATTAGAGAGGGTGCAGAGGAGATTTACCAGGACGCTGCCTGGATTAGAGGGAGTGCAGAGGAGATTCACCAGGATGCTGACTGGATTAGAGAGGGTGAAGAGGAAATGCACCAGGATGCTGCCTGGATTAGAGAGGGTGCAGAGGAGATTCACCAGTATGCTGCCTGGTTTAGAGAGGGTGCAGAGGAGATTCACCAGGATGTTGCCTGGGTTAATGAGGGCGCAGAGGAGATTCCTCAGGACGCTGCCTTGATTAGAGTGGGTGCAGAAGAGATTCACCAGTATGATGCCTGCATCTGAGCGTGTACAAAGGAGATTCACCGGGATGCTGCCTGGATTAGAGAGGGTGCAGAGGAGATTCACCAGTATGCTGTCTGGATTAGAGAGGGTGCAGAGGAGATTCATCAGGATGCTGCCTGGATAAGAGAGGGTGCAGAGGAGATTCACCAGGACGCTGCCTGGATTAGAGATGGTGCAGAAGAGATTCACCAGTATGATGCCTGGATCAGAGCGTGTATAAAGCAGATTCACCGGGATGCTGCCTGGATTAGAGAGAGTGCAGAGGAGATTCACCAGGATGCTGCCTGGATTAGAGAGGGTGCAGAGGAGATTCACCAGGACGCTGCCTGGATTAGAGAGGGTGCAGAAGAGATTCACCAGTATGATGCCTGGATCAGAGCGTGTACAAAGGAGATTCACCGGGATGCTGCCTGGATAGAGAGGGTGCAGAGGAGATTCACCAGTATGCTGTCTGGATTAGAGAGGGTGCAGAGGAGATTCACCTGGATTCTGTGTGGATTAGAGAGGGTGAAGAACAGATTCACCGGGATGCTGCCTGGATTAGTGAGGGTGCGGAGGAGATTCACCAGGATGCTAACTGGATTAGACAGGGTGAAGAGGAAATGCACCAGGACGCTGCCTGGATTAGAGAGGGTGCAGAAGAGATTCACCAGTATGATGCCTGGATCAGAGCGTGTACAAAGGAGATTCACCGGGATGCTGCCAGGATTAGAGAGGGTGCAGAGGAGATTCACCAGTATGCTGTCTGGATTAGAGAGGGTGCAGAGGAGATTCACCTGGATTCTGTGTGGATTAGAGAGGGTGAAGAACAGATTCACCGGGATGCTGCCTGGATTAGAGAGGGTGCAGAGTAGATTCTCCAGGATTCAGCCTGGATTAGAGTGGCTGCAGAAGAAATTCACCAGGATGCTGCCTCGATTAGAGAGGGTGCAGAGGAGATTCACCAGGACGCTGCCTGGATTAGAGAGGGTGCAGAAGAGATTCACTAGGATGCTGTCTGGATTAGAGAGGGTGCAGAGGAGATTTACCAGGACGCTGCCTGGATTAGAGAGGGTGCAGAGGAGATTCACCTGGATGCTGTCTGGATTAGAGAGGGTGCAGAAGAGATTCACTAGGATGCTGTCTGGATTAGAGAGGGTGCAGAGGAGATTTACCAGGACTCTGCCTGGATTAGAGAGAGTGCAGAGGAGATTCACCAGGATGCTGACTGGATTAGAGAGGGTGAAGAGGAAATGCACCAGGATGCTGCCTGGATTAGAGAGGGTGCAGAGGAGATTCACCAGTATGCTGCCTGGTTTAGAGAGGGTGCAGAGGAGATTCACCAGGATGTTGCCTGGGTTAATGAGGGCGCAGAGGAGATTCCTCAGGACGCTGCCTTGATTAGAGTAGGTGCAGAAGAGATTCACCAGTATGATGCCTGGATCTGAGCGTGTACAAATGAGATTCACCGGGATGCTGCCTGGATTAGAGAGGGTGCAGAGGAGATTCACCAGTATGCTGTCTGGATTAGAGAGGGTGCAGAGGAGATTCACCAGGATGCTGTGTGGATTAGAGAGGGTGAAGAACAGATTCACCAGGACGCTGCCTGGATTAGAGAGGGTGCAGAGGAGATTCACCAGTATGCTGCCTGGATGAGAGAGGGTGCAGAGGAGATTCACCAGGACGCTGCCTGGATTAGAGAGGGTGCAGAGGAGATTCACCAGTATGCTGCCTGATTTAGAGAGGGTGCAGAGTAGATTCACCAGGACGCTGCCTGGCTTAGAGAGGGTGCAGAGGAGATTCCCCAGGATGCTGTCTGGATTAGAAAGGGTGCAGAGGAGATTCACCAGAATGCTGCCTGGATTAGAGAGGTTGCAGAGGAGATTCATCAGTATGCTGCCTGGATTAGAGAGGGTGCAGAGGAGATTTACCAGGACGCTGCCTGGGTTAGAGAGGGCGCAGAGTAGATTCCTCAGGACGCTGCCTTGATTAGAGAGTGTGCAGAAGAGATTCACCAGTATGATGCCTGGATCTGAGCTTGTACAAAGGAGATTCACTGGGATGCTGCCTGGATTAGAGAGGGTGCAGTGGAGATTCACCAGTATGCTGTCTGGATTAGAGAGGGTGCAGAGGAGATTCACCATGATGCTGCCTGGATTAGAGAGGGTGCAGAGGAGATTCACCAGTATGCTGTCTGGATTAGAGAGGGTGCAGAGGAGATTCACCAGGATGCTCTGTGGATTAGAGAGGGTGAAGAACAGATTCACCGGGATGCTGCCTGGATTCTTGAGGATGCAGAGGATATTCACTAGAATGCTGACTGGATCAGAGGGTGAAGAGGAAATGCATCAGGATGCTGCCTGGATCAGAGAGGGTGCAGAGTAGATTCTCCAGGATGCAGCATGGATTAGAGTGGGTGCAGAGGAATTTCACCAGGATGCTGCCTCGATTAGAGAGGGTGCAGAGGAGATTCACCAATATGCTGCCTGGTTTAGAGAGGGTGCAGAGGATATTCACCAGTATGCTGCCTGGATTAGAGAGGGTGCAGAGGAGATTCACCAGGGTGCTGTCCGGATTAGGCAGGGTGCAGAGGAGATTCACCAGTATGCTGCCTGGATTAGAGAGGGTGCAGAGGAGATTCAACAGTACGCTGCCTGGATTATAGAGGGTGCAGAGGAGATTCACCAGGATGTTGCCTGGGTTAGAGAGGGCGCAGAGGAGATTCCTCAGGACGCTGCCTTGATTAGAGAATGTGCAGAAGAGATTCACCAGTATGCTGCTTCGATCAGAGCGTGTACAAAGGAGATTCACCGGGATGCTGCCTGGATTAGAGAGGGTGCAGAAGAGATTCACCAGTATGCTGCTTCGATCAGAGCGTGTACAAAGGAGATTCACCGGGATGCTGCCTGGATTAGAGAGGGTGCAGAGGTGATTCACCAGTATGCTGTCAGGATTAGAGAGGGTGCAGAGGAGATTCACCAGGATGCTGTCTGGATTACAGAGGGTGCAGAGGAGATTCCTCAGGACGCTGCCTTGATTAGAGTGGGTGCAGAAGAGATTCACCAGTATGATGCCTGGATCTGAGCGTGTACAAATGAGATTCACCAGAATGCTGCCTGGATTAGAGAGGTTGCAGAGGAGATTCACCACTATGCTGCCTGGATTAGAGAGGGTGCAGAGGAGATTTACCAGGACGCTGCTGTGTTAGAGAGGGCGCAGAGGAGATTCCTCAGGACGCTGCCATGATTAGAGAGGGTGCAGAAGAGATTCACCAGTATGATGCCTGGATCAGAGAGGGTGCATAGGAGATTCACCAGGATGCTGTGTGGATTAGAGAGGGTGAAGAACAGATTCACCGGGATGCTGCCTGGATTCTTGAGGATGCAGAGGAGATTCACTAGAATGCAGACTGAATTAGAGGGTGAAGAGGAAATGCACCAGGATGCTGCCTGGATCAGAGAGGGTGCAGAGTAGATTCTCCAGGATGCAGCATGGATTAGAGTGGGTGCAGAGGTATTTCACCAGGATGCTGCCTCGATTAGAGAGGGTGCAGATGAGATTCACAAATATGCTGCCTGGTTTAGAGAGGGTTCAGAGGAGATTCTCCAGGATGCAGTCCGGATTAGGCAGGGTGCAGACGGATTCAACAGGATGCTGCCTGGATTAGAGAGGGTGAAGAACAGATTCACCAGGATGCTGCCTGGATTAGAGTGGGTGCAGAGGAGATTCACCAGGACGCTGCCTGGATTAGAGAGGGTGCAGAGGAGATTCACCAGTATGCTGCCTGGATTAGAGAGGGTGCAGAGGAGATTCACCAGTATGCTGCCTGATTTAGAGAGGGGGCAGAGTAGATTCACCAGGACGCTGCCTGGATTAGAGAGGGGGCAGAGGAGATTCCCCAGGATGCTCTCTGGATTAGAGACGGTGCAGAGGAGATTCACCAGGGTGCTGTCCGGATTAGGCAGGGTGCAGTCGTATTCACCAGGATGCTGCCTGGATTATAGAGGGTGCAGAGGAGATTCACCAGGATGTTGCCTGGGTTAGAGAGGGCGCAGAGGAGATTCCTCAGGACGCTGCCTTGATTAGAGAGTGTGCAGAAGAGATTCACCAGTATGATGCTTGGATCAGAGCGTGTACAAAGGAGATTCACCGGAATGCTGCCTGGATTAGAGAGGGTGCAGAGGTGATTCACCAGTATGCTGTCTGGATTAGAGAGGGTGCAGAGGAGATTCACCAGGATGCTGTCTGGATTCCAGAGGGTGCAGAGGAGATTCCTCAGGACGCTGCCTTAATTAGAGAGGGTGCAGAAGAGATTCACCAGTATGATGCCTGGATCAGAGCGTGTACAAATGAGATTCACCAGAATGCTGCCTGGATTAGAGAGAGCGCAGAGGAGATTCACCAGGATGCTGCCTGTATTAGTGAGGGTGCAGTGGAGATTCACCAGGATGCTGCCCGGATTACAGATGGTGCAGAGTAGATTCACCAGGACGCTGCCTGGATTAGAGAGGGTGCAGAGGAGATTCACCAGTATGCTGCCTGGATTAGAGAGGGTGCAGAGGAGATTCACCAGGACGCTGCCTGGATTAGAGAGGGTGCAGAGGAGATTCACCAGTATGCTGCCTGGATTAGAGAGGGTGCAGAGGAGATTCACCAGTATGCTGCCTGGTTTAGAGACGGTGCAGAGGAGATTCACCAGTATGCTGCCTGGATTAGAGAGGGTGCAGCGGAGATTCACCAGGACGCTGCCTGGATTACAGAGGGTGCAGAGGAGATTCACCAGTATGCTGCCTGGATTAGAGAGGGTGCAGAGGAGATTCATCAGTATGATGCCTGGATCAGAGCGTATACAAATGAGATTCACCAGAATGCTGCCTGGATTAGAGAGAGCGCAGAGGAGATTCACCAGGATGCTGCCTGTATTAGTGAGGGCGCAGTGGAGATTCACCAGGATGCTGCCCGGATTACAGAGGCTGCAGAGCAGATTCACCAGTATGCTGTCTGGATTAGAGAGGGTGCACAGGAGATTCACCAGGATGCTGTGTGGATTAGAGAGGTTGAAGAACAGATTCACCTGGATGCTGCCTGGATTCTTGAGGATGCAGAGGAGATTCACTAGAATGCTGACTGAATTAGAGGGTGAAGAGGAAATGCACCAGGATGCTGCCTGGATTAGAGAGGGTGCAGAGTAGATTCTCCAGGATGCAGTCCGGATTAGGCAGGGTGCAGATGGATTCAACAGGATGCTGCCTGGATTAGAGAGGGTGAAGAACAGATTCACCAGGAAGCTGCCCGGATTACAGAGGATGCAGAGTAGATTCACCAGGATGCTGCCTGGATTAGAGAGGGTGAAGAGGAAATGCACCAGGATGCTGCCTGGATTAGAGAGGGTGCAGAGTAGATTCTCCAGGATGCAGCCTGGATTAGACTGGGTGCAGAGGAAATTCACCAGGATGCTGCCTCGATTAGAGAGGGTGCAGAGGAGATTCACCAGGATGCTGCCTGGATTATAGAGGGTGCAGAGTAGATTCCCCAGGACGCTGCCTGGATTAGAGAGGGTGCAGAGGGGATTCACCGGTAAACTGCCTGGATTAGAGAGGGTGCAGAGGAGATTCTCCGGGATGCAGTCCGGATTAGGCAGGGTGCAGATGGATTCAACAGGATGCTGCCTGGATTAGAGAGGGTGAAGAACAGATTCACCAGGAAGCTACCCGGATTACAGAGGGTGCAGAGTAGATTCACCAGGATGCTGCCTGGATTAGAGAGGGTGAAGAGGAAATGCACCAGGATGCTGCCTGGATTAGAGAGGGTGCAGAGTAGATTCCCCAGGATGCTGCCTGGATTAGAGAGGGTGCAGAGTAGATTCCCCAGGACGCTGCCTGGATTAGAGAGGGTGCAGAGGAGATTCACCAGGACGCTCCCTGGATTAGAGAGTGTGCAGAGGAGATTCACCAGTATGCTGCCTGGATTAGAGAGGGTGCAGAGGAGATTCACCAGGACGCTGCCTGGATTAGAGAGGGTGAAGAGGAAATGCACCAGGATGCTGCCTGGATTAGAGAGGGTGCAGAGTAGATTCTCCAGGATGCAGCCTGGATTAGAGTGGGTGCAGAGGAAATTCACCAGGATGCTGCCTCGATTAGAGAGGGTGCAGAGGAGATTCACCAGGATGCTGCCTGGATTATAGAGGGTGCAGAGTAGATTCCCCAGGACGCTGCCTGGATTAGAGAGGGTGCAGAGGGGATTCACCGGTAAGCTGCCTGGATTAGAGAGGGTTCAGAGGAGATTCTCCAGGATGCAGTCCGGATTAGGGAGGGTGCAGATGGATTCAACAGGATGCTGCCTGGATTAGAGAGGGTGAAGAACAGATTCACCAGGAAGCTACCCGGATTACAGAGGGTGCAGAGTAGATTCACCAGGATGCTGCCTGTATTAGAGAGGGTGAAGAGGAAATGCACCAGGATGCTGCCTGGATTAGAGAGGGTGCAGAGTAGATTCCCCAGGATGCTGCCTGGATTAGAGAGGGTGCAGAGTAGATTCCCCAGGACGCTGTCTGGATTAGAGAGGGTGCAGAGGAGATTCACCATGACGCTGCCTGGATTAGAGAGTGTGCAGAGGAGATTCACCAGTATGCTGACTGGATTAGAGAGGGTGCAGAGGAGATTCACCAGGACGCTGCCTGGATTAGAGAGGGTGCAGAGGAGATTCACCAGTATGCTGCCTGGATTAGAGAGGGTGCAGAGGAGATTCACCAGTATGCTGCCTGATTTAGAGAGGGTGAGAGTAGATTCACCAGGACGCTGCCTGTCTTAGAGAGGGTAGAGAGGAGATTCCCCAGGATGCTGTCTGGATTAGAGAGGGTGCAGTGGAGATTCACCAGTTCGCTGCCTGGATTATAGAGGGTGCAGAGGAGATTCACCAGGATTTTGCCTGGGTTAGAGAGGGCGCAGAGGAGATTCCTCAGGACGCTGCCTTGATTAGAGAGTGTGCAGATGAGATTCACCAGTATGATGCTTGGATCAGAGCGTGTACAAAGGAGATTCACCAGGACGCTGCCCGGATTAGAAAGGGTGCAGAGGAGATTCACCAGTACGCTGTCTGGATTAGAGAGGGTGCAGAGGAGATTCACCAGTATGCTGCCTGGATTAGAGAGTGCAGAGGAGATTCACCAGGACGCTGCCGGTCTTAGAGAGGGCGAAGAGGAGATTCCTCAGGACGCTTCCTTGATTAGAGAGGGTGCAGAGGAGATTCACCAGTATGATGCCTGGATCAGAGCGTGTACAAAGGAGATTCACCGGGATGCTGCCTGGATTAGAGAGGGTGCAGAGGAGATTCAGCAGTATGCTGTCTGGATTAGAGAGGGTGCAGAGGAGATTCACCAGGATGCTGTGTGGATTAGAGAGGGTGAAGAACAGATTCACCGGGATGCTGCCTGGATTCTTGAGGATGCAGAGGAGATTCACTAGAATGCTGACTGAATTAGAGGGTGAAGAGGAAATGCACCAGGATGCTGCCTGGATCAGAGAGGGTGCAGAGTAGATTCTCCAGGATGCAGCATGGATTAGAGTGTGTGCAGAGGTATTTCACCAGGATGCTGCCTCGATTAGAGAGGGTGCAGAGGAGATTCACCAGTTCGCTGCCTGGATTATAGAGGGTGCAGAGGAGATTCACCAGGATTTTGCCTGGGTTAGAGAGGGCGCAGAGGAGATTCCTCAGGACGCTGCCTTGATTAGAGAGTGTGCAGATGAGATTCACCAGTATGATGCTTGGATCAGAGCGTGTACAAAGGAGATTCACCAGGACGCTGCCCGGATTAGAAAGGGTGCAGAGGAGATTCACCAGTACGCTGTCTGGATTAGAGAGGGTGCAGAGGAGATTCACCAGTATGCTGCCTGGATTAGAGAGTGCAGAGGAGATTCACCAGGACGCTGCCGGTCTTAGAGAGGGCGAAGAGGAGATTCCTCAGGACGCTTCCTTGATTAGAGAGGGTGCAGAGGAGATTCACCAGTATGATGCCTGGATCAGAGCGTGTACAAAGGAGATTCACCGGGATGCTGCCTGGATTAGAGAGGGTGCAGAGGAGATTCAGCAGTATGCTGTCTGGATTAGAGAGGGTGCAGAGGAGATTCACCAGGATGCTGTGTGGATTAGAGAGGGTGAAGAACAGATTCACCGGGATGCTGCCTGGATTCTTGAGGATGCAGAGGAGATTCACTAGAATGCTGACTGAATTAGAGGGTGAAGAGGAAATGCACCAGGATGCTGCCTGGATCAGAGAGGGTGCAGAGTAGATTCTCCAGGATGCAGCATGGATTAGAGTGTGTGCAGAGGTATTTCACCAGGATGCTGCCTCGATTAGAGAGGGTGCAGAGGAGATTCACCAATATGCTGCCTGGTTTAGAGAGGGTGCAGAGGAGATTCTCCAGGATGCAGTCCGGATTAGGCAACGTGCAGATGGATTCAAAAGGATGCTGCCTGGATTAGAGAGGGTGAAGAACAGATTCACCAGGATGCTGCCCGGATTACAGAGGGTGCAGATTAGTTTCACCAGGATGCTGCCTGGATTAGAGAGGGTGCAGAGGAGATTCACCAGTATGCTGTCTGGATTAGAGAGGGTGCAGCGGAGATTCACCAGGATGCTGTCTGGATTACTGAGGGTGCAGAGGAGATTCACCAGTAAGCTGTCTGGATTAGAGAGGGTGCAGCGGTGATTCACCAGGATGCTGCCTGGATTAGAGAGGGTGCAGAGGAGATTCACCAGTATGCTGTCTGGATTAGAGAGGGTGCATCGGAGATTCACCAGGATGCTGCCTGGATTAGAGAGGGTGCAGAGGAGATTCCTCAGGACGCTGCCTTGATTAGAGAGGGTGCAGAAGAGATTCACCAGTATGCTGTCTGGATTAGAGAGGGTGCAGCGGAGATTCACCAGGATGCTGCCTGGATTCTTGAGGATGCAGAGGAGATTCACTAGAATGCTGACTGAATTAGAGGGTGCAGAGGAAATTTACCAGGATGCTGCCTCGATTAGAGAGGGTGCAGAGGAGATTCACCAGGATGCTGCCTTGATTAGAGAGGGTGCAGAAGAGATTCACCAGTATGATGCTTGGATCAGAGCGTGTTCAAAGGAGATTCACCGGGATGCTGCCTGGATTAGAGAGGGTGCAGAGGAGATTCAACATTATGCTGTCTGGATTAGAGAGGGTGCAGAGGAGATTCACCAGGATGCTTCCTGGATTACAGAGGGTGCAGAGGAGATTCCTCAGGACGCTGCCTTGATTAGAGAGGGTGCAGAAGAGATTCACCGGTATGATGCCTGGATCAGAGCGTGTACAAATGAGATTCACCAGGATGCTGCCTGGATTAGAGAGGGTGAAGAACAGATTCACCAGGATGCTGCCTGGATTAGTGAGGGTGCAGTGGAGATTCACCAGGATGCTGCCTGGTTTAGAGAGGGTGCAGAGGAGATTCTCCAGGATGCAGTCCGGATTTGGCAGGGTGCAGAAGGATTCACCAGGATGCTGCCTGGATTAGAGAGGGTGAAGTACAGATTCACCAGGACGCTGCCTGGATTAGAGAGGGTGCAGAGGAGATTCCCCAGTATGCTGCCTGGATTAGAGAGGGTGCAGAGGAGATTCACCAGGATGCTGTGTGGATTAGAGAGGGTGAAGAACAGATTCACCGGGATGCTGCCTGGATTCTTGAGGATGCAGAGGAGATTCACTAGAATGCTGACTGAATTAGAGGGTGAAGAGGAAATGCACCAGGATGCTGCCTGGATCAGAGAGGGTGCAGAGTAGATTCTCCAGGATGCAGCATGGATTAGAGTGTGTGCAGAGGTATTTCACCAGGATGCTGCCTCGATTAGAGAGGGTGCAGAGGAGATTCACCAATATGCTGCCTGGTTTAGAGAGGGTGCAGAGGAGATTCTCCAGGATGCAGTCCGGATTAGGCAACGTGCAGATGGATTCAAAAGGATGCTGCCTGGATTAGAGAGGGTGAAGAACAGATTCACCAGGATGCTGCCCGGATTACAGAGGGTGCAGATTAGTTTCACCAGGATGCTGCCTGGATTAGAGAGGGTGCAGAGGAGATTCACCAGTATGCTGTCTGGATTAGAGAGGGTGCAGCGGAGATTCACCAGGATGCTGTCTGGATTACTGAGGGTGCAGAGGAGATTCACCAGTAAGCTGTCTGGATTAGAGAGGGTGCAGCGGTGATTCACCAGGATGCTGCCTGGATTAGAGAGGGTGCAGAGGAGATTCACCAGTATGCTGTCTGGATTAGAGAGGGTGCATCGGAGATTCACCAGGATGCTGCCTGGATTAGAGAGGGTGCAGAGGAGATTCCTCAGGACGCTGCCTTGATTAGAGAGGGTGCAGAAGAGATTCACCAGTATGCTGTCTGGATTAGAGAGGGTGCAGCGGAGATTCACCAGGATGCTGCCTGGATTCTTGAGGATGCAGAGGAGATTCACTAGAATGCTGACTGAATTAGAGGGTGCAGAGGAAATTTACCAGGATGCTGCCTCGATTAGAGAGGGTGCAGAGGAGATTCACCAGGATGCTGCCTTGATTAGAGAGGGTGCAGAAGAGATTCACCAGTATGATGCTTGGATCAGAGCGTGTTCAAAGGAGATTCACCGGGATGCTGCCTGGATTAGAGAGGGTGCAGAGGAGATTCAACATTATGCTGTCTGGATTAGAGAGGGTGCAGAGGAGATTCACCAGGATGCTTCCTGGATTACAGAGGGTGCAGAGGAGATTCCTCAGGACGCTGCCTTGATTAGAGAGGGTGCAGAAGAGATTCACCGGTATGATGCCTGGATCAGAGCGTGTACAAATGAGATTCACCAGGATGCTGCCTGGATTAGAGAGGGTGAAGAACAGATTCACCAGGATGCTGCCTGGATTAGTGAGGGTGCAGTGGAGATTCACCAGGATGCTGCCTGGTTTAGAGAGGGTGCAGAGGAGATTCTCCAGGATGCAGTCCGGATTTGGCAGGGTGCAGAAGGATTCACCAGGATGCTGCCTGGATTAGAGAGGGTGAAGTACAGATTCACCAGGACGCTGCCTGGATTAGAGAGGGTGCAGAGGAGATTCCCCAGTATGCTGCCTGGATTAGAGAGAGCGCAGAGGAGATTCACCAGGATGCTGTCTGGATTAGAGAGGGTGCAGAGGAGATTCACCAGGATGCTGTGTGGATTAGAGAGGGTGAAGAACAGATTCACCGGGATGCTGCCTGGATTCTTGAGGATGCAGAGGAGATTCATTGGAATGCTGACTGAATTAGAAGGTGAAGAGGAAATGCACCACGATGCTGCCTGGATCTGAGAGGGTGCAGAGTAGATTCTCCAGGATGCAGCATGGATTAGAGTGGGTGCAGAGGTATTTCACCAGGATGCTGCCTCGATTAGAGAGGGTGCAGAGGAGATTCACCAATATGCTGCCTTGTTTACAGAGGGTGCAGAGGAGATTCTCCAGGATGCAGTCCGGATTAGGCAGGGTGCAGACGGATTCAACAGGATGCTGCCTGGATTAGAGAGGGTGAAGAACAGATTCACCAGGATGCTGCCTGGATTAGACAGAGTGCAGAGGAGATTCACCAGGATGTTGCCTGGGTTAGAGAGGGCGCAGAGGAGATTCCTCAGGACGCTGCCTTGATTAGAGAGTGTGCAGAAGAGATTCACCAGTATGATGCTTGGATCAGAGCGTGTTCAAAGGAGATTCACCGAAATGCTGCCTGGATTAGAGAGGGTGCAGAGGAGATTCACCAGTATGCTGTCTGGATTAGAGAGGGTGCAGCGGAGATTCACCAGGATGCTGTCTGGATTACCGAGGGTGCAGAGGAGATTCACCAGTAAGCTGTCTGGATTAGAGAGGGTGCAGCGGTGATTCACCAGGATGCTGCCTGGATTAGAGAGGGTGCAGAGGAGATTCACCAGTATGCTGTCTGGATTAGAGAGGGTGCAGCGGAGATTCACCAGGATGCTGCCTGGATTAGAGAGGGTGCAGAGGAGATTCCTCAGGACGCTGCCTTGATTAGAGAGGGTGCAGAAGAGATTCACCAGTATGATGCTTGGATCAGAGCGTGTTCAAAGGAGATTCACCGGGATGCTGCCTGGATTAGAGAGGGTGCAGAGGAGATTCACCAGTATGCTGTCTGGATTAGAGAGGGTGCAGCGGAGATTCACCAGGATGCTGTCTGGATTACCGAGGGTGCAGAGGAGATTCACCAGTAAGCTGTCTGGATTAGAGAGGGTGCAGCGGTCATTCACCAGGATGCTGCCTGGATTAGAGAGGGTGCAGAGGAGATTCACCAGTATGCTGTCTGGATTAGAGAGGGTGCAGCGGAGATTCCTCAGGACGCTGCCTTGATTAGAGAGGGTGCAGAAGAGATTCACCAGTATGATGCCTGGATCAGAGCGTGTACAAATGAGATTCACCAGAATGCTGCCTGGATTAGAGAGAGCGCAGAGGAGATTCACCAGGATGCTGCCTGTATTAGTGAGGGTGCAGTGGAGATTCACCAGGATGCTGCCTGGATTACAGAGGGTGCAGAGTAGATTCACCAGGATGCTGCCTGGATTAGAGAGGGTGTAGAGAAAATGCACCAGGATGCTACATGGATTAGAGAGGGTGCAGAGTAGATTCTCCAGGATGCAGCCTGGATTAGAGTGGGTGCAGAGGAAATTCACCAGGATGTTGCCTCGATTAGAGAGGGTGCAGAGGAGATTCACCAGGACGCTCCCTGGATTAGAGAGTGTGCAGAGGAGATTCACCAGTATGCTGCCTGGATTAGAGAGGGTGCAGAGGAGATTCACCAGGACGCTGCCTGGATTAGAGAGGATGAAGAGGAAATGCACCGGGATGCTGCCTGGATTAGAGAGGGTGCAGAGGAGATTCACCAGTATGCTGTCTGGATTAGAGAGGGTGCAGCGGAGATTCACCAGGATGCTGTCTGGATTACCGAGGGTGCAGAGGAGATTCACCAGTAAGCTGTCTGGATTAGAGAGGGTGCAGCGGTGATTCACCAGGATGCTGCCTGGATTAGAGAGGGTGCAGAGGAGATTCACCAGTATGCTGTCTGGATTAGAGAGGGTGCATCGGAGATTCACCAGGATGCTGCCTGGATTAGAGAGGGTGCAGAGGAGATTCCTCAGGACGCTGCCTTGATTAGAGAGGGTGCAGAAGAGATTCACCAGTATGCTGTCTGGATTAGAGAGGGTGCAGCGGAGATTCACCAGGATGCTGCCTGGATACTTGAGGATGCAGAGGAGATTCACTAGAATGCTGACTGAATTAGAGGGTGCAGAGGAAATTTACCAGGATGCTGCCTCGATTAGAGAGGGTGCAGAGGAGATTCACCAGGATGCTGCCTTGATTAGAGAGGGTGCAGAAGAGATTCACCAGTATGATGCTTGGATCAGAGCGTGTTCAAAGGAGATTCACCGGGATGCTGCCTGGATTAGAGAGGGTGCAGAGGAGATTCAACATTATGCTGTCTGGATTAGAGAGGGTGCAGAGGAGATTCACCAGGATGCTTCCTGGATTACAGAGGGTGCAGAGGAGATTCCTCAGGACGCTGCCTTGATTAGAGAGGGTGCAGAAGAGATTCACCAGTATGATGCCTGGATCAGAGCGTGTACAAATGAGATTCACCAGGATGCTGCCTGGATTAGAGAGGGTGAAGAACAGATTCACCAGGTTGCTGCCTGGATTAGTGAGGGTGCAGTGGAGATTCACCAGGATGCTGCCTGGTTTAGAGAGGGTGCAGAGGAGATTCTCCAGGATGCAGTCCGGATTAGGCAGGGTGCAGAAGGATTCACCAGGATGCTGCCTGGATTAGAGAGGGTGAAGTACAGATTCACCAGGACGCTGCCTGGATTAGAGAGGGTGCAGAGGAGATTCCCCAGTATGCTGCCTGGATTAGAGAGAGCGCAGAGGAGATTCACCAGGATGCTGTCTGGATTAGAGAGGGTGCAGAGGAGATTCACCAGGATGCTGTGTGGATTAGAGAGGGTGAAGAACAGATTCACCGGGATGCTGCCTGGATTCTTGAGGATGCAGAGGAGATTCATTGGAATGCTGACTGAATTAGAGGGTGAAGAGGAAATGCACCACGATGCTGCCTGGATCTGAGAGGGTGCAGAGTAGATTCTCCAGGATGCAGCATGGATTAGAGTGGGTGCAGAGGTATTTCACCAGGATGCTGCCTCGATTAGAGAGGGTGCAGAGGAGATTCACCAATATGCTGCCTTGTTTACAGAGGGTGCAGAGGAGATTCTCCAGGATGCAGTCCGGATTAGGCAGGGTGCAGACGGATTCAACAGGATGCTGCCTGGATTAGAGAGGGTGAAGAACAGATTCACCAGGATGCTGCCTGGATTAGACAGAGTGCAGAGGAGATTCACCAGGATGTTGCCTGGGTTAGAGAGGGCGCAGAGGAGATTCCTCAGGACGCTGCCTTGATTAGAGAGTGTGCAGAAGAGATTCACCAGTATGATGCTTGGATCAGAGCGTGTTCAAAGGAGATTCACCGAAATGCTGCCTGGATTAGAGAGGGTGCAGAGGAGATTCACCAGTATGCTGTCTGGATTAGAGAGGGTGCAGCGGAGATTCACCAGGATGCTGTCTGGATTACCGAGGGTGCAGAGGAGATTCACCAGTAAGCTGTCTGGATTAGAGAGGGTGCAGCGGTGATTCACCAGGATGCTGCCTGGATTAGAGAGGGTGCAGAGGAGATTCACCAGTATGCTGTCTGGATTAGAGAGGGTGCAGCGGAGATTCACCAGGATGCTGCCTGGATTAGAGAGGGTGCAGAGGAGATTCCTCAGGACGCTGCCTTGATTAGAGAGGGTGCAGAAGAGATTCACCAGTATGATGCTTGGATCAGAGCGTGTTCAAAGGATATTCACCGGGATGCTGCCTGGATTAGAGAGGGTGCAGAGGAGATTCACCAGTATGCTGTCTGGATTAGAGAGGGTGCAGCGGAGATTCACCAGGATGCTGTCTGGATTACCGAGGGTGCAGAGGAGATTCACCAGTAAGCTGTCTGGATTAGAGAGGGTGCAGCGGTCATTCACCAGGATGCTGCCTGGATTAGAGAGGGTGCAGAGGAGATTCACCAGTATGCTGTCTGGATTAGAGAGGGTGCAGCGGAGATTCCTCAGGACGCTGCCTTGATTAGAGAGGGTGCTGAAGAGATTCACCAGTATGATGCCTGGATCAGAGCGTGTACAAATGAGATTCACCAGAATGCTGCCTGGATTAGAGAGAGCGCAGAGGAGATTCACCAGGATGCTGCCTGTATTAGTGAGGGTGCAGTGGAGATTCACCAGGATGCTGCCTGGATTACAGAGGGTGCAGAGTAGATTCACCAGGATGCTGCCTGGATTAGAGAGGGTGTAGAGAAAATGCACCAGGATGCTACATGGATTAGAGAGGGTGCAGAGTAGATTCTCCAGGATGCAGCCTGGATTAGAGTGGGTGCAGAGGAAATTCACCAGGATGTTGCCTCGATTAGAGAGGGTGCAGAGGAGATTCACCAGGACGCTCCCTGGATTAGAGAGTGTGCAGAGGAGATTCACCAGTATGCTGCCTGGATTAGAGAGGGTGCAGAGGAGATTCACCAGGACGCTGCCTGGATTAGAGAGGATGAAGAGGAAATGCACCAGGATGCTGCCTGGATTAGAGAGGGTGCAGAGTAGATTCCCCAGGATGCTGCCTGGATTAGAGAGGGTGCAGAGTAGATTCCCCAGGACGCTGCCTGGATTAGAGAGGGTGCAGAGGAGATTCACCAGGACGCTCCCTGGATTAGAGAGTGTGCAGAGGAGATTCACCAGTATGCTGCCTGGATTAGAGAGGGTGCAGAGGAGATTCACCAGGACGCTGCCTGGATTAGAGAGGGTGAAGAGGAAATGCACCAGGATGCTGCCTGGATTAGAGAGGGTGCAGAGTAGATTCTCCAGGATGCAGCCTGGATTAGAGTGGGTGCAGAGGAAATTCACCAGGATGCTGCCTCGATTAGAGAGGGTGCAGAGGAGATTCACCAGGATGCTGCCTGGATTATAGAGGGTGCAGAGTAGATTCCCCAGGACGCTGCCTGGATTAGAGAGGGTGCAGAGGGGATTCACCGGTAAGCTGCCTGGATTAGAGAGGGTTCAGAGGAGATTCTCCAGGATGCAGTCCGGATTAGGGAGGGTGCAGATGGATTCAACAGGATGCTGCCTGGATTAGAGAGGGTGAAGAACAGATTCACCAGGAAGCTACCCGGATTACAGAGGGTGCAGAGTAGATTCACCAGGATGCTGCCTGGATTAGAGAGGGTGAAGAGGAAATGCACCAGGATGCTGCCTGGATTAGAGAGGGTGCAGAGTAGATTCCCCAGGATGCTGCCTGGATTAGAGAGGGTGCAGAGTAGATTCCCCAGGACGCTGTCTGGATTAGAGAGGGTGCAGAGGAGATTCACCATGACGCTGCCTGGATTAGAGAGTGTGCAGAGGAGATTCACCAGTATGCTGACTGGATTAGAGAGGGTGCAGAGGAGATTCACCAGGACGCTGCCTGGATTAGAGAGGGTGCAGAGGAGATTCACCAGTATGCTGCCTGGATTAGAGAGGGTGCAGAGGAGATTCACCAGTATGCTGCCTGATTTAGAGAGGGTGAGAGTAGATTCACCAGGACGCTGCCTGTCTTAGAGAGGGTAGAGAGGAGATTCCCCAGGATGCTGTCTGGATTAGAGAGGGTGCAGTGGAGATTCACCAGTTCGCTGCCTGGATTATAGAGGGTGCAGAGGAGATTCACCAGGATTTTGCCTGGGTTAGAGAGGGCGCAGAGGAGATTCCTCAGGACGCTGCCTTGATTAGAGAGTGTGCAGATGAGATTCACCAGTATGATGCTTGGATCAGAGCGTGTACAAAGGAGATTCACCAGGACGCTGCCCGGATTAGAAAGGGTGCAGAGGAGATTCACCAGTACGCTGTCTGGATTAGAGAGGGTGTAGAGGAGATTCACCAGTATGCTGCCTGGATTAGAGAGTGCAGAGGAGATTCACCAGGACGCTGCCGGTCTTAGAGAGGGCGAAGAGGAGATTCCTCAGGACGCTTCCTTGATTAGAGAGGGTGCAGAGGAGATTCACCAGTATGATGCCTGGATCAGAGCGTGTACAAAGGAGATTCACCGGGATGCTGCCTGGATTAGAGAGGGTGCAGAGGAGATTCAGCAGTATGCTGTCTGGATTAGAGAGGGTGCAGAGGAGATTCACCAGGATGCTGTGTGGATTAGAGAGGGTGAAGAACAGATTCACCGGGATGCTGCCTGGATTCTTGAGGATGCAGAGGAGATTCACTAGAATGCTGACTGAATTAGAGGGTGAAGAGGAAATGCACCAGGATGCTGCCTGGATCAGAGAGGGTGCAGAGTAGATTCTCCAGGATGCAGCATGGATTAGAGTGTGTGCAGAGGTATTTCACCAGGATGCTGCCTCGATTAGAGAGGGTGCAGAGGAGATTCACCAATATGCTGCCTGGTTTAGAGAGGGTGCAGAGGAGATTCTCCAGGATGCAGTCCGGATTAGGCAACGTGCAGATGGATTCAAAAGGATGCTGCCTGGATTAGAGAGGGTGAAGAACAGATTCACCAGGATGCTGCCCGGATTACAGAGGGTGCAGATTAGTTTCACCAGGATGCTGCCTGGATTAGAGAGGGTGCAGAGGAGATTCACCAGTATGCTGTCTGGATTAGAGAGGGTGCAGCGGAGATTCACCAGGATGCTGTCTGGATTACTGAGGGTGCAGAGGAGATTCACCAGTAAGCTGTCTGGATTAGAGAGGGTACAGCGGTGATTCACCAGGATGCTGCCTGGATTAGAGAGGGTGCAGAGGAGATTCACCAGTATGCTGTCTGGATTAGAGAGGGTGCATCGGAGATTCACCAGGATGCTGCCTGGATTAGAGAGGGTGCAGAGGAGATTCCTCAGGACGCTGCCTTGATTAGAGAGGGTGC
This sequence comes from Hypanus sabinus, assembly GCF_030144855.1. Lineage (NCBI taxonomy): Eukaryota > Metazoa > Chordata > Chondrichthyes > Myliobatiformes > Dasyatidae > Hypanus > Hypanus sabinus. The sequence goes on along the minus strand of NW_026781513.1, from coordinate 37,951 downwards.
AGAAGAGATTCACCAGTATGCTGTCTGGATTAGAGAGGGTGCAGCGGAGATTCACCAGGATGCTGCCTGGATTCTTGAGGATGCAGAGGAGATTCACTAGAATGCTGACTGAATTAGAGGGTGCAGAGGAAATTTACCAGGATGCTGCCTCGATTAGAGAGGGTGCAGAGGAGATTCACCAGGATGCTGCCTTGATTAGAGAGGGTGCAGAAGAGATTCACCAGTATGATGCTTGGATCAGAGCGTGTTCAAAGGAGATTCACCGGGATGCTGCCTGGATTAGAGAGGGTGCAGAGGAGATTCAACATTATGCTGTCTGGATTAGAGAGGGTGCAGAGGAGATTCACCAGGATGCTTCCTGGATTACAGAGGGTGCAGAGGAGATTCCTCAGGACGCTGCCTTGATTAGAGAGGGTGCAGAAGAGATTCACCAGTATGATGCCTGGATCAGAGCGTGTACAAATGAGATTCACCAGGATGCTGCCTGGATTAGAGAGGGTGAAGAACAGATTCACCAGGATGCTGCCTGGATTAGTGAGGGTGCAGTGGAGATTCACCAGGATGCTGCCTGGTTTAGAGAGGGTGCAGAGGAGATTCTCCAGGATGCAGTCCGGATTTGGCAGGGTGCAGAAGGATTCACCAGGATGCTGCCTGGATTAGAGAGGGTGAAGTACAGATTCACCAGGACGCTGCCTGGATTAGAGAGGGTGCAGAGGAGATTCCCCAGTATGCTGCCTGGATTAGAGAGAGCGCAGAGGAGATTCACCAGGATGCTGTCTGGATTAGAGAGGGTGCAGAGGAGATTCACCAGGATGCTGTGTGGATTAGAGAGGGTGAAGAACAGATTCACCGGGATGCTGCCTGGATTCTTGAGGATGCAGAGGAGATTCATTGGAATGCTGACTGAATTAGAAGGTGAAGAGGAAATGCACCACGATGCTGCCTGGATCTGAGAGGGTGCAGAGTAGATTCTCCAGGATGCAGCATGGATTAGAGTGGGTGCAGAGGTATTTCACCAGGATGCTGCCTCGATTAGAGAGGGTGCAGAGGAGATTCACCAATATGCTGCCTTGTTTACAGAGGGTGCAGAGGAGATTCTCCAGGATGCAGTCCGGATTAGGCAGGGTGCAGACGGATTCAACAGGATGCTGCCTGGATTAGAGAGGGTGAAGAACAGATTCACCAGGATGCTGCCTGGATTAGACAGAGTGCAGAGGAGATTCACCAGGATGTTGCCTGGGTTAGAGAGGGCGCAGAGGAGATTCCTCAGGACGCTGCCTTGATTAGAGAGTGTGCAGAAGAGATTCACCAGTATGATGCTTGGATCAGAGCGTGTTCAAAGGAGATTCACCGAAATGCTGCCTGGATTAGAGAGGGTGCAGAGGAGATTCACCAGTATGCTGTCTGGATTAGAGAGGGTGCAGCGGAGATTCACCAGGATGCTGTCTGGATTACCGAGGGTGCAGAGGAGATTCACCAGTAAGCTGTCTGGATTAGAGAGGGTGCAGCGGTGATTCACCAGGATGCTGCCTGGATTAGAGAGGGTGCAGAGGAGATTCACCAGTATGCTGTCTGGATTAGAGAGGGTGCAGCGGAGATTCACCAGGATGCTGCCTGGATTAGAGAGGGTGCAGAGGAGATTCCTCAGGACGCTGCCTTGATTAGAGAGGGTGCAGAAGAGATTCACCAGTATGATGCTTGGATCAGAGCGTGTTCAAAGGAGATTCACCGGGATGCTGTCTGGATTACCGAGGGTGCAGAGGAGATTCACCAGTAAGCTGTCTGGATTAGAGAGGGTGCAGCGGTCATTCACCAGGATGCTGCCTGGATTAGAGAGGGTGCAGAGGAGATTCACCAGTATGCTGTCTGGATTAGAGAGGGTGCAGCGGAGATTCCTCAGGACGCTGCCTTGATTAGAGAGGGTGCAGAAGAGATTCACCAGTATGATGCCTGGATCAGAGCGTGTACAAATGAGATTCACCAGAATGCTGCCTGGATTAGAGAGAGCGCAGAGGAGATTCACCAGGATGCTGCCTGTATTAGTGAGGGTGCAGTGGAGATTCACCAGGATGCTGCCTGGATTACAGAGGGTGCAGAGTAGATTCACCAGGATGCTGCCTGGATTAGAGAGGGTGTAGAGAAAATGCACCAGGATGCTACATGGATTAGAGAGGGTGCAGAGTAGATTCTCCAGGATGCAGCCTGGATTAGAGTGGGTGCAGAGGAAATTCACCAGGATGTTGCCTCGATTAGAGAGGGTGCAGAGGAGATTCAACAGGACGCTCCCTGGATTAGAGAGTGTGCAGAGGAGATTCACCAGTATGCTGCCTGGATTAGAGAGGGTGCAGAGGAGATTCACCAGGACGCTGCCTGGATTAGAGAGGATGAAGAGGAAATGCACCGGGATGCTGCCTGGATTAGAGAGGGTGCAGAGGAGATTCACCAGTATGCTGTCTGGATTAGAGAGGGTGCAGCGGAGATTCACCAGGATGCTGTCTGGATTACCGAGGGTGCAGAGGAGATTCACCAGTAAGCTGTCTGGATTAGAGAGGGTGCAGCGGTGATTCACCAGGATGCTGCCTGGATTAGAGAGGGTGCAGAGGAGATTCACCAGTATGCTGTCTGGATTAGAGAGGGTGCATCGGAGATTCACCAGGATGCTGCCTGGATTAGAGAGGGTGCAGAGGAGATTCCTCAGGACGCTGCCTTGATTAGAGAGGGTGCAGAAGAGATTCACCAGTATGCTGTCTGGATTAGAGAGGGTGCAGCGGAGATTCACCAGGATGCTGCCTGGATTCTTGAGGATGCAGAGGAGATTCACTAGAATGCTGACTGAATTAGAGGGTGCAGAGGAAATTTACCAGGATGCTGCCTCGATTAGAGAGGGTGCAGAGGAGATTCACCAGGATGCTGCCTTGATTAGAGAGGGTGCAGAAGAGATTCACCAGTATGATGCTTGGATCAGAGCGTGTTCAAAGGAGATTCACCGGGATGCTGCCTGGATTAGAGAGGGTGCAGAGGAGATTCAACATTATGCTGTCTGGATTAGAGAGGGTGCAGAGGAGATTCACCAGGATGCTTCCTGGATTACAGAGGGTGCAGAGGAGATTCCTCAGGACGCTGCCTTGATTAGAGAGGGTGCAGAAGAGATTCCCCAGTATGATGCCTGGATCAGAGCGTGTACAAATGAGATTCACCAGGATGCTGCCTGGATTAGAGAGGGTGAAGAACAGATTCACCAGGTTGCTGCCTGGATTAGTGAGGGTGCAGTGGAGATTCACCAGGATGCTGCCTGGTTTAGAGAGGGTGCAGAGGAGATTCTCCAGGATGCAGTCCGGATTAGGCAGGGTGCAGAAGGATTCACCAGGATGCTGCCTGGATTAGAGAGGGTGAAGTACAGATTCACCAGGACGCTGCCTGGATTAGAGAGGGTGCAGAGGAGATTCCCCAGTATGCTGCCTGGATTAGAGAGAGCGCAGAGGAGATTCACCAGGATGCTGTCTGGATTAGAGAGGGTGCAGAGGAGATTCACCAGGATGCTGTGTGGATTAGAGAGGGTGAAGAACAGATTCACCGGGATGCTGCCTGGATTCTTGAGGATGCAGAGGAGATTCATTGGAATGCTGACTGAATTAGAGGGTGAAGAGGAAATGCACCACGATGCTGCCTGGATCTGAGAGGGTGCAGAGTAGATTCTCCAGGATGCAGCATGGATTAGAGTGGGTGCAGAGGTATTTCACCAGGATGCTGCCTCGATTAGAGAGGGTGCAGAGGAGATTCACCAATATGCTGCCTTGTTTACAGAGGGTGCAGAGGAGATTCTCCAGGATGCAGTCCGGATTAGGCAGGGTGCAGACGGATTCAACAGGATGCTGCCTGGATTAGAGAGGGTGAAGAACAGATTCACCAGGATGCTGCCTGGATTAGACAGAGTGCAGAGGAGATTCACCAGGATGTTGCCTGGGTTAGAGAGGGCGCAGAGGAGATTCCTCAGGACGCTGCCTTGATTAGAGAGTGTGCAGAAGAGATTCACCAGTATGATGCTTGGATCAGAGCGTGTTCAAAGGAGATTCACCGAAATGCTGCCTGGATTAGAGAGGGTGCAGAGGAGATTCACCAGTATGCTGTCTGGATTAGAGAGGGTGCAGCGGAGATTCACCAGGATGCTGTCTGGATTACCGAGGGTGCAGAGGAGATTCACCAGTAAGCTGTCTGGATTAGAGAGGGTGCAGCGGTGATTCACCAGGATGCTGCCTGGATTAGAGAGGGTGCAGAGGAGATTCACCAGTATGCTGTCTGGATTAGAGAGGGTGCAGCGGAGATTCACCAGGATGCTGCCTGGATTAGAGAGGGTGCAGAGGAGATTCCTCAGGACGCTGCCTTGATTAGAGAGGGTGCAGAAGAGATTCACCAGTATGATGCTTGGATCAGAGCGTGTTCAAAGGAGATTCACCGGGATGCTGCCTGGATTAGAGAGGGTGCAGAGGAGATTCACCAGTATGCTGTCTGGATTAGAGAGGGTGCAGCGGAGATTCACCAGGATGCTGTCTGGATTACCGAGGGTGCAGAGGAGATTCACCAGTAAGCTGTCTGGATTAGAGAGGGTGCAGCGGTCATTCACCAGGATGCTGCCTGGATTAGAGAGGGTGCAGAGGAGATTCACCAGTATGCTGTCTGGATTAGAGAGGGTGCAGCGGAGATTCCTCAGGACGCTGCCTTGATTAGAGAGGGTGCAGAAGAGATTCACCAGTATGATGCCTGGATCAGAGCGTGTACAAATGAGATTCACCAGAATGCTGCCTGGATTAGAGAGAGCGCAGAGGAGATTCACCAGGATGCTGCCTGTATTAGTGAGGGTGCAGTGGAGATTCACCAGGATGCTGCCTGGATTACAGAGGGTGCAGAGTAGATTCACCAGGATGCTGCCTGGATTAGAGAGGGTGTAGAGAAAATGCACCAGGATGCTACATGGATTAGAGAGGGTGCAGAGTAGATTCTCCAGGATGCAGCCTGGATTAGAGTGGGTGCAGAGGAAATTCACCAGGATGTTGCCTCGATTAGAGAGGGTGCAGAGGAGATTCACCAGGACGCTCCCTGGATTAGAGAGTGTGCAGAGGAGATTCACCAGTATGCTGCCTGGATTAGAGAGGGTGCAGAGGAGATTCACCAGGACGCTGCCTGGATTAGAGAGGATGAAGAGGAAATGCACCGGGATGCTGCCTGGATCTGAGAGGGTGCAGAGTAGATTCTCCAGGATGCAGCATGGATTAGAGTGGGTGCAGAGGTATTTCACCAGGATGCTGCCTCGATTAGAGAGGGTGCAGAGGAGATTCACCAATATGCTGCCTTGTTTACAGAGGGTGCAGAGGAGATTCTCCAGGATGCAGTCCGGATTAGGCAGGGTGCAGACGGATTCAACAGGATGCTGCCTGGATTAGAGAGGGTGAAGAACAGATTCACCAGGATGCTGCCTGGATTAGACAGAGTGCAGAGGAGATTCACCAGGATGTTGCCTGGGTTAGAGAGGGCGCAGAGGAGATTCCTCAGGACGCTGCCTTGATTAGAGAGTGTGCAGAAGAGATTCACCAGTATGATGCTTGGATCAGAGCGTGTTCAAAGGAGATTCACCGAAATGCTGCCTGGATTAGAGAGGGTGCAGAGGAGATTCACCAGTATGCTGTCTGGATTAGAGAGGGTGCAGCGGAGATTCACCAGGATGCTGTCTGGATTACCGAGGGTGCAGAGGAGATTCACCAGTAAGCTGTCTGGATTAGAGAGGGTGCAGCGGTGATTCACCAGGATGCTGCCTGGATTAGAGAGGGTGCAGAGGAGATTCACCAGTATGCTGTCTGGATTAGAGAGGGTGCAGCGGAGATTCACCAGGATGCTGCCTGGATTAGAGAGGGTGCAGAGGAGATTCCTCAGGACGCTGCCTTGATTAGAGAGGGTGCAGAAGAGATTCACCAGTATGATGCTTGGATCAGAGCGTGTTCAAAGGAGATTCACCGGGATGCTGCCTGGATTAGAGAGGGTGCAGAGGAGATTCACCAGTATGCTGTCTGGATTAGAGAGGGTGCAGCGGAGATTCACCAGGATGCTGTCTGGATTACCGAGGGTGCAGAGGAGATTCACCAGTAAGCTGTCTGGATTAGAGAGGGTGCAGCGGTCATTCACCAGGATGCTGCCTGGATTAGAGAGGGTGCAGAGGAGATTCACCAGTATGCTGTCTGGATTAGAGAGGGTGCAGCGGAGATTCCTCAGGACGCTGCCTTGATTAGAGAGGGTGCAGAAGAGATTCACCAGTATGATGCCTGGATCAGAGCGTGTACAAATGAGATTCACCAGAATGCTGCCTGGATTAGAGAGAGCGCAGAGGAGATTCACCAGGATGCTGCCTGTATTAGTGAGGGTGCAGTGGAGATTCACCAGGATGCTGCCTGGATTACAGAGGGTGCAGAGTAGATTCACCAGGATGCTGCCTGGATTAGAGAGGGTGTAGAGAAAATGCACCAGGATGCTACATGGATTAGAGAGGGTGCAGAGTAGATTCTCCAGGATGCAGCCTGGATTAGAGTGGGTGCAGAGGAAATTCACCAGGATGTTGCCTCGATTAGAGAGGGTGCAGAGGAGATTCACCAGGACGCTCCCTGGATTAGAGAGTGTGCAGAGGAGATTCACCAGTATGCTGCCTGGATTAGAGAGGGTGCAGAGGAGATTCACCAGGACGCTGCCTGGATTAGAGAGGATGAAGAGGAAATGCACCAGGATGCTGCCTGGATTAGAGAGGGTGCAGAGTAGATTCTCCAGGATGCAGCCTGGATTAGAGTGGGTGCAGAGGAAATTCACCAGGATGCTGCCTCGATTAGAGAGGGTGCAGAGGAGATTCACAAGGATGCTGCCTGGATTATAGCGGGTGCAGAGTAGATTCCCCAGGACGCTGCCTGGATTAGAGAGGGTGCAGAGGGGATTCACCGGTAAGCTGCCTGGATTAGAGAGGGTGCAGAGGAGATTCTCCAGGATGCAGTCCGGATTAGGGAGGGTGCAGATGGATTCAACAGGATGCTGCCTGGATTAGAGAGGGTGAAGAACAGATTCACCAGGAAGCTACCCGGATTACAGAGGGTGCAGAGTAGATTCACCAGGATGCTGCCTGGATTAGAGAGGGTGAAGAGGAAATGCACCAGGATGCTGCCTGGATTAGAGAGGGTGCAGAGTAGATTCCCCAGGATGCTGCCTGGATTAGAGAGGGTGCAGAGTAGATTCCCCAGGACGCTGCCTGGATTAGAGAGGGTGCAGAGGAGATTCACCAGGACGCTGCCTGGATTAGAGAGTGTGCAGAGGAGATTCACCAGTATGCTGTCTGGATTAGAGAGGGTGCAGTGGAGATTCACCAGTACGCTGCCTGGATTATAGAGGGTGCAGAGGAGATTCACCAGGATGTTGCCTGGGTTAGAGAGGGCGCAGAGGAGATACCTCAGGACGCTGCCTTGATTAGAGAGTGTGCAGATGAGATTCACCAGTATGATGCTTGGATCAGAGCGTGTACAAAGGAGATTCACCAGGATGCTGCCCGGATTAGAAAGGGTGCAGAGGAGATTCACCAGTACGCTGTCTGGATTAGAGAGGGTGCAGAGGAGATTCACCAGTATGCTGCCTGGATTAGAGAGTGCAGAGGAGATTCACCAGGACGCTGCCGGTCTTAGAGAGGGCGAAGAGGAGATTCCTCAGGACGCTTCCTTGATTAGAGAGGGTGCAGAGGAGATTCACCAGTATGATGCCTGGATCAGAGCGTGTACAAAGGAGATTCACCGGGATGCTGCCTGGATTAGAGAGGGTGCAGAGGAGATTCAGCAGTATGCTGTCTGGATTAGAGAGGGTGCAGAGGAGATTCACCAGGATGCTGTGTGGATTAGAGAGGGTGAAGAACAGATTCACCGGGATGCTGCCTGGATTCTTGAGGATGCAGAGGAGATTCACTAGAATGCTGACTGAATTAGAGGGTGAAGAGGAAATGCACCAGGATGCTGGCTGGATCAGAGAGGGTGCAGAGTAGATTCTCCAGGATGCAGCATGGATTAGAGTGTGTGCAGAGGTATTTCACCAGGATGCTGCCTCGATTAGAGAGGGTGCAGAGGAGATTCACCAATATGCTGCCTGGTTTAGAGAGGGTGCAGAGGAGATTCTCCAGGATGCAGTCCGGATTAGGCAACGTGCAGATGGATTCAAAAGGATGCTGCCTGGATTAGAGAGGGTGAAGAACAGATTCACCAGGATGCTGCCCGGATTACAGAGGGTGCAGATTAGTTTCACCAGGATGCTGCCTGGATTAGAGAGGGTGCAGAGGAGATTCACCAGTATGCTGTCTGGATTAGAGAGGGTGCAGCGGAGATTCACCAGGATGCTGTCTGGATTACTGAGGGTGCAGAGGAGATTCACCAGTAAGCTGTCTGGATTAGAGAGGGTGCAGCGGTGATTCACCAGGATGCTGCCTGGATTAGAGAGGGTGCAGAGGAGATTCACCAGAATGCTGTCTGGATTAGAGAGGGTGCAGAAGAGATTCACCAGTATGCTGTCTGGATTAGAGAGGGTGCAGCGGAGATTCACCAGGATGCTGCCTGGATTCTTGAGGATGCAGAGGAGATTCACTAGAATGCTGACTGAATTAGAGGGTGCAGAGGAAATTTACCAGGATGCTGCCTCGATTAGAGAGGGTGCAGAGGAGATTCACCAGGATGCTGCCTTGATTAGAGAGGGTGCAGAAGAGATTCACCAGTATGATGCTTGGATCAGAGCGTGTTCAAAGGAGATTCACCGGGATGCTGCCTGGATTAGAGAGGGTGCAGAGGAGATTCACCAGTAAGCTGTCTGGATTAGAGAGGGTGCAGCGGTGATTCACCAGGATGCTGCCTGGATTAGAGAGGGTGCAGAGGAGATTCACCAGTATGCTGTCTGGATTAGAGAGGGTGCAGCGGAGATTCACCAGGATGCTGCCTGGATTAGAGAGGGTGCAGAGGAGATTCCTCAGGACGCTGCCTTGATTAGAGAGGGTGCAGAAGAGATTCACCAGTATGATGCTTGGATCAGAGCGTGTTCAAAGGAGATTCACCGGGATGCTGCCTGGATTAGAGAGGGTGCAGAGTAGATTCCCCAGGATGCTGCCTGGATTAGAGAGGGTGCAGAGTAGATTCCCCAGGACGCTGCCTGGATTAGAGAGGGTGCAGAGGAGATTCACCAGTAAGCTGTCTGGATTAGAGAGGGTGCAGCGGTCATTCACCAGGATGCTGCCTGGATTAGAGAGGGTGCAGAGGAGATTCACCAGTATGCTGTCTGGATTAGAGAGGGTGCTGCGGAGATTCCTCAGGACGCTGCCTTGATTAGAGAGGGTGCAGAAGAGATTCACCAGTATGATGCCTGGATCAGAGCGTGTACAAATGAGATTCACCAGAATGCTGCCTGGATTAGAGAGAGCGCAGAGGAGATTCACCAGGATGCTGCCTGTATTAGTGAGGGTGCAGTGGAGATTCACCAGGATGCTGCCTGGATTACAGAGGGTGCAGAGTAGATTCACCAGGATGCTGCCTGGATTAGAGAGGGTGTAGAGAAAATGCACCAGGATGCTACATGGATTAGAGAGGGTGCAGAGTAGATTCTCCAGGATGCAGCCTGGATTAGAGTGGGTGCAGAGGAAATTCACCAGGATGTTGCCTCGATTAGAGAGGGTGCAGAGGAGATTCACCAGGACGCTCCCTGGATTAGAGAGTGTGCAGAGGAGATTCACCAGTATGCTGCCTGGATTAGAGAGGGTGCAGAGGAGATTCACCAGGACGCTGCCTGGATTAGAGAGGATGAAGAGGAAATGCACCAGGATGCTGCCTGGATTAGAGAGGGTGCAGAGTAGATTCTCCAGGATGCAGCCTGGATTAGAGTGGGTGCAGAGGAAATTCACCAGGATGCTGCCTCGATTAGAGAGGGTGCAGAGGAGATTCACAAGGATGCTGCCTGGATTATAGCGGGTGCAGAGTAGATTCCCCAGGACGCTGCCTGGATTAGAGAGGGTGCAGAGGGGATTCACCGGTAAGCTGCCTGGATTAGAGAGGGTGCAGAGGAGATTCTCCAGGATGCAGTCCGGATTAGGGAGGGTGCAGATGGATTCAACAGGATGCTGCCTGGATTAGAGAGGGTGAAGAACAGATTCACCAGGAAGCTCCCCGGATTACAGAGGGTGCAGAGTAGATTCACCAGTATGCTGCCTGGATTAGAGAGGGTGAAGAGGAAATGCACCAGGATGCTGCCTGGATTAGAGAGGGTGCAGAGTAGATTCCCCAGGATGCTGCCTGGATTAGAGAGGGTGCAGAGTAGATTCCCCAGGACGCTGCCTGGATTAGAGAGGGTGCAGAGGAGATTCACCAGGACGCTGCCTGGATTAGAGAGTGTGCAGAGGAGATTCACCAGTATGCTGTCTGGATTAGAGAGGGTGCAGTGGAGATTCACCAGTACGCTGCCTGGATTATAGAGGGTGCAGAGGAGATTCACCAGGATGTTGCCTGGGTTAGAGAGGGCGCAGAGGAGATTCCTCAGGACGCTGCCTTGATTAGAGAGTGTGCAGATGAGATTCACCAGTATGATGCTTGGATCAGAGCGTGTACAAAGGAGATTCACCAGGACGCTGCCCGGATTAGAAAGGGTGCAGAGGAGATTCACCAGTACGCTGTCTGGATTAGAGAGGGTGCAGAGGAGATTCACCAGTATGCTGCCTGGATTAGAGAGTGCATAGGAGATTCACCAGGACGCTGCCGGTCTTAGAGAGGGCGAAGAGGAGATTCCTCAGGACGCTTCCTTGATTAGAGAGGGTGCAGAGGAGATTCACCAGTATGATGCCTGGATCAGAGCGTGTACAAAGGAGATTCACCGGGATGCTGCCTGGATTAGAGAGGGTGCAGAGGAGATTCAGCAGTATGCTGTCTGGATTAGAGAGGGTGCAGAGGAGATTCACCAGGATGCTGTGTGGATTAGAGAGGGTGAAGAACAGATTCACCGGGATGCTGCCTGGATTCTTGAGGATGCAGAGGAGATTCACTAGAATGCTGACTGAATTAGAGGGTGAAGAGGAAATGCACCAGGATGCTGCCTGGATCAGAGAGGGTGCAGAGTAGATTCTCCAGGATGCAGCATGGATTAGAGTGTGTGCAGAGGTATTTCACCAGGATGCTGCCTCGATTAGAGAGGGTGCAGAGGAGATTCACCAATATGCTGCCTGGTTTAGAGAGGGTGCAGAGGAGATTCTCCAGGATGCAGTCCGGATTAGGCAACGTGCAGATGGATTCAAAAGGATGCTGCCTGGATTAGAGAGGGTGAAGAACAGATTCACCAGGATGCTGCCCGGATTACAGAGGGTGCAGATTAGTTTCACCAGGATGCTGCCTGGATTAGAGAGGGTGCAGAGGAGATTCACCAGTATGCTGTCTGGATTAGAGAGGGTGCAGCGGAGATTCACCAAGATGCTGTCTGGATTACTGAGGGTGCAGAGGAGATTCACCAGTAAGCTGTCTGGATTAGAGAGGGTGCAGCGGTGATTCACCAGGATGCTGCCTGGATTGGAGAGGGTGCAGAGGAGATTCACCAGTATGCTGTCTGGATTAGAGAGGGTGCATCGGAGATTCACCAGGATGCTGCCTGGATTAGAGAGGGTGCAGAGGAGATTCCTCAGGACGCTGCCTTGATTAGAGAGGGTGCAGAAGAGATTCACCAGTATGCTGTCTGGATTAGAGAGGGTGCAGCGGAGATTCACCAGGATGCTGCCTGGATTCTTGAGGATGCAGAGGAGATTCACTAGAATGCTGACTGAATTAGAGGGTGCAGAGCAAATTTACCAGGATGCTGCCTCGATTAGAGAGGGTGCAGAGGAGATTCACCAGGATGCTGCCTTGATTAGAGAGGGTGCAGAAGAGATTCACCAGTATGATGCTTGGATCAGAGTGTGTTCAAAGGAGATTCACCGGGATGCTGCCTGGATTAGAGAGGGTGCAGAGGAGATTCAACATTATGCTGTCTGGATTAGAGAGGGTGCAGAGGAGATTCACCAGGATGCTTCCTGGATTACAGAGGGTGCAGAGGAGATTCCTCAGGACGCTGCCTTGATTAGAGAGGGTGCAGAAGAGATTCACCAGTATGATGCCTGGATCAGAGCGTGTACAAATGAGATTCACCAGGATGCTGCCTGGATTAGAGAGGGTGAAGTACAGATTCACCAGGACGCTGCCTGGATTAGAGAGAGCGCAGAGGAGATTCACCAGGATGCTGTCTGGATTAGAGAGGGTGCAGAGGAGATTCACCAGGATGCTGTGTGGATTAGAGAGGGTGAAGAACAGATTCACCGGGATGCTGCAAGGATTCTTGAGGATGCAGAGGAGATTCATTGGAATGCTGACTGAATTAGAGGGTGAAGAGGAAATGCACCACGATGCTGCCTGGATCTGAGAGGGTGCAGAGTAGATTCTCCAGGATGCAGCATGGATTAGAGTGGGTGCAGAGGTATTTCACCAGGATGCTGCCTCGATTAGAGAGGGTGCAGAGGAGATTCACCAATATGCTGCCTTGTTTACAGAGGGTGCAGAGGAGATTCTCCAGGATGCAGTCCGGATTAGGCAGGGTGCAGACGGATTCAACAGGATGCTGCCTGGATTAGAGAGGGTGAAGAACAGATTCACCAGGATGCTGCCTGGATTAGACAGAGTGCAGAGGAGATTCACCAGGATGTTGCCTGGGTTAGAGAGGGCGCAGAGGAGATTCCTCAGGACGCTGCCTTGATTAGAGAGTGTGCAGAAGAGATTCACCAGTATGATGCTTGGATCAGAGCGTGTTCAAAGGAGATTCACCGAAATGCTGCCTGGATTAGAGAGGGTGCAGAGGAGATTCACCAGTATGCTGTCTGGATTAGAGAGGGTGCAGCGGAGATTCACCAGGATGCTGTTTGGATTACCGAGGGTGCAGAGGAGATTCACCAGTAAGCTGTCTGGATTAGAGAGGGTGCAGCGGTGATTCACCAGGATGCTGCCTGGATTAGAGAGGGTGCAGAGGAGATTCACCAGTATGCTGTCTGGATTAGAGAGGGTGCAGCGGAGATTCACCAGGATGCTGCCTGGATTAGAGAGGGTGCAGAGGAGATTCCTCAGGACGCTGCCTTGATTAGAGAGGGTGCAGAAGAGATTCACCAGTATGATGCTTGGATCAGAGCGTGTTCAAAGGAGATTCACCGGGATGCTGCCTGGATTAGAGAGGGTGCAGAGGAGATTCACCAGTATGCTGTCTGGATTAGAGAGGGTGCAGCGGAGATTCACCAGGATGCTGTCTGGATTACCGAGGGTGCAGAGGAGATTCACCAGTAAGCTGTCTGGATTAGAGAGGGTGCAGCGGTCATTCACCAGGATGCTGCCTGGATTAGAGAGGGTGCAGAGGAGATTCACCAGTATGCTGTCTGGATTAGAGAGGGTGCAGCGGAGATTCCTCAGGACGCTGCCTTGATTAGAGAGGGTGCAGAAGAGATTCACCAGTATGATGCCTGGATCAGAGCGTGTACAAATGAGATTCACCAGAATGCTGCCTGGATTAGAGAGAGCGCAGAGGAGATTCACCAGGATGCTGCCTGTATTAGTGAGGGTGCAGTGGAGATTCACCAGGATGCTGCCTGGATTACAGAGGGTGCAGAGTAGATTCACCAGGATGCTGCCTGGATTAGAGAGGGTGTAGAGAAAATGCACCAGGATGCTACATGGATTAGAGAGGGTGCAGAGTAGATTCTCCAGGATGCAGCCTGGATTAGAGTGGGTGCAGAGGAAATTCACCAGGATGTTGCCTCGATTAGAGAGGGTGCAGAGGAGATTCACCAGGACGCTCCCTGGATTAGAGAGTGTGCAGAGGAGATTCACCAGTATGCTGCCTGGATTAGAGAGGGTGCAGAGGAGATTCACCAGGACGCTGCCTGGATTAGAGAGGATGAAGAGGAAATGCACCAGGATGCTGCCTGGATTAGAGAGGGTGCAGAGTAGATTCTCCAGGATGCAGCCTGGATTAGAGTGGGTGCAGAGGAAATTCACCAGGATGCTGCCTCGATTAGAGAGGGTGCAGAGGAGATTCACCAGGATGCTGCCTGGATTATAGCGGGTGCAGAGTAGATTCCCCAGGACGCTGCCTGGATTAGAGAGGGTGCAGAGGGGATTCACCGGTAAGCTGCCTGGATTAGAGAGGGTGCAGAGGAGATTCTCCAGGATGCAGTCCGGATTAGGGAGGGTGCAGATGGATTCAACAGGATGCTGCCTGGATTAGAGAGGGTGAAGAACAGATTCACCAGGAAGCTACCCGGATTACAGAGGGTGCAGAGTAGATTCACCAGGATGCTGCCTGGATTAGAGAGGGTGAAGAGGAAATGCACCAGGATGCTGCCTGGATTAGAGAGGGTGCAGAGTAGATTCCCCAGGATGCTGCCTGGATTAGAGAGGGTGCAGAGTAGATTCCCCAGGACGCTGCCTGGATTAGAGAGGGTGCAGAGGAGATTCACCAGGACGCTGCCTGGATTAGAGAGTGTGCAGAGGAGATTCACCAGTATGCTGTCTGGATTAGAGAGGGTGCAGTGGAGATTCACCAGTACGCTGCCTGGATTATAGAGGGTGCAGAGGAGATTCACCAGGATGTTGCCTGGGTTAGAGAGGGCGCAGAGGAGATTCCTCAGGACGCTGCCTTGATTAGAGAGTGTGCAGATGAGATTCACCAGTATGATGCTTGGATCAGAGCGTGTACAAAGGAGATTCACCAGGACGCTGCCCGGATTAGAAAGGGTGCAGAGGAGATTCACCAGTACGCTGTCTGGATTAGAGAGGGTGCAGAGGAGATTCACCAGTATGCTGCCTGGATTAGAGGGTGCAGAGGAGATTCACCAGGACGCTGCCGGTCTTAGAGAGGGCGAAGAGGAGATTTCTCAAGACGCTGCCTTGATTAGAGAGGGTGCAGAGGAGATTCACCAGTATGATGCCTGGATCAGAGCGTGTACAAAGGAGATTCACCGGGATGCTGCCTGGATTAGAGAGGGTGCAGAGGAGATTCAGCAGTATGCTGTCTGGATTAGAGAGGGTGCAGAGGAGATTCACCAGGATGCTGTGTGGATTAGAGAGGGTGAAGAACAGATTCACCGGGATGCTGCCTGGATTCTTGAGGATGCAGAGGAGATTCACTAGAATGCTGACTGAATTAGAGGGTGAAGAGGAAATGCACCAGGATGCTGCCTGGATCAGAGAGGGTGCAGAGTAGATTCTCCAGGATGCAGCATGGATTAGAGTGTGTGCAGAGGTATTTCACCAGGATGCTGCCTCGATTAGAGAGGGTGCAGTGGAGATTCACCAATATGCTGCCTGGTTTAGAGAGGGTGCAGAGGAGATTCTCCAGGATGCAGTCCGGATTAGGCAGGGTGCAGATGGATTCAACAGGATGCTGCCTGGATTAGAGAGGGTGAAGAACAGATTCACCAGGATGCTGCCCGGATTACAGAGGGTGCAGATTAGTTTCACCAGGATGCTGCCTGGATTAGAGAGGTTGCAGAGGAGATTCACCAGTATGCTGCCTGGATTAGAGAGGGTGCAGAGGAGATTTCCCAGGACGCTGCCTGTGTTAGAGAGGGCGCAGAGGAGATTCACCAGTATGATGCCTGGATCAGAGCGTGTACAAAGGAGATTCACCGGGATGCTGCCTGGATTCTTGAGGATGCAGAGGAGATTCACTAGAATGCTGACTGAATTAGAAGGTGCAGAGGAAATTTACCAGGATGCTGCCTCGATTAGAGAGGGTGCAGAGGAGACTCACCAGGATGCTGCCTGGATTAGAGAGGGGGCAGAGTAGATTCCTCAAGTCGCTGCCTTGATTAGAGAGGGTGCAGAAGAGATTCACCAGTATGATGCTTGGATCAGAGCGTGTTCAAAGGAGATTCACCGGGATGCTGCCTGGATTAGAGAGGGTGCAGAGGAGATTCACCAGTATGCTGTCTGGATTAGAGAGGGTGCAGCGGAGATTCACCAGGATGCTGTCTGGATTACCGAGGGTGCAGAGGAGATTCACCAGTAAGCTGTCTGGATTAGAGAGGGTGCAGCGGTGATTCACCAGGATGCTGCCTGGATTCGAGAGGGTGCAGAGGAGATTCACCAGTATGCTGTCTGGATTAGAGAGGGTGCAGCGGAGATTCACCAGGATGCTGCCTGGATTAGAGAGGGTGCAGAGGAGATTCCTCAGGACGCTGCCTTGATTAGAGAGGGTGCAGAAGAGATTCACCAGTATGATGCCTGGATCAGAGCGTGTACAAATGAGATTCACCAGAATGCTGCCTGGATTAGAGAGAGCGCAGAGGAGATTCACCAGGATGCTGCCTGTATTAGTGAGGGTGCAGTGGAGATTCACCAGGATGCTGCCTGGATTACAGAGGGTGCAGAGTAGATTCACCAGGATGCTGCCTGGATTAGAGAGGGTGAAGAGAAAATGCACCAGGATGCTACATGGATTAGAGAGGGTGCAGAGTAGATTCTCCAGGATGCAGCCTGGATTAGAGTGGGTGCAGAGGAAATTCACCAGGATGTTGCCTCGATTAGAGAGGGTGCAGAGGAGATTCACCAGGACGCTCCCTGGATTAGAGAGTGTGCAGAGGAGATTCACCAGTATGCTGCCTGGATTAGAGAGGGTGCAGAGGAGATTCACCAGGACGCTGCCTGGATTAGAGAGGGTGAAGAGGAAATGCACCAGGATGCTGCCTGGATTAGAGAGGGTGCAGAGTAGATTCTCCAGGATGCAGCCTGGATTAGAGTGGGTGCAGATGAAATTCACCAGGATGCTGCCTCGATTAGAGAGGGTACAGAGGAGATTCACCAGGATGCTGCCTGGATTATAGAGGGTGCAGAGTAGATTCCCCAGGACGCTGCCTGGATTAGAGAGGGTGCAGAGGGGATTCACCGGTAAGCTGCCTGGATTAGAGAGGGTGCAGAGGAGATTCTCCAGGATGCAGTCCGGATTAGGGAGGGTGCAGATGGATTCAACAGGATGCTGCCTGGATTAGAGAGGGTGAAGAACAGATTCACCAGGAAGCTACACGGATTACAGAGGGTGCAGAGTAGATTCACCAGGATGCTGCCTGGATTAGAGAGGGTGAAGAGGAAATGCACCAGGATGCTGCCTGGATTAGAGAGGGTGCAGAGTAGATTCCCCAGGATGCTGCCTGGATTAGAGAGGGTGCAGAGTAGGTTCCCCAGGACGCTGCCTGCATTAGAGAGGGTGCAGAGGAGATTCACCAGGACGCTGCCTGGATTAGAGAGTGTGCAGAGGAGATTCACCAGTATGCTGACTGGATTAGAGAGGGTGCAGAGGAGATTCACCAGGACGCTGCCTGGATTAGAGAGGGTGCAGAGGAGATTCACCAGTATGCTGCCTGGATTAGAGAGGGTGCAGAGGAGATTCACCAGTATGCTGCCTGATTTAGAGCGGGTGAGAGTAGATTCACCAGGACGCTGCCTGGCTTAGAGAGGGTAGAGAGGAGATTCCCCAGGATGCTGTCTGGATTAGAGAGGGTGCAGTGGAGATTCACCAGTACGCTGCCTGGATTATAGAGGGTGCAGAGGAGATTCACCAGGATGTTGCCTGGGTTAGAGAGGGCGCAGAGGAGATTCCTCAGGACGCTGCCTTGATTAGAGAGTGTGCAGATGAGATTCACCAGTATGATGCTTGGATCAGAGCGTGTACAAAGGAGATTCACCAGGACGCTGCCCGGATTAGAAAGGGTGCAGAGGAGATTCACCAGTACGCTGTCTGGATTAGAGAGGGTGCAGAGGAGATTCACCGGTAAGCTGCCTGGATTAGAGAGTGTGCAGAGGAGATTCTCCAGGATGCAGTCCGGATTAGGGAGGGTGCAGATGGATTCAACAGGATGCTGCCTGGATTAGAGAGGGTGAAGAACAGATTCACCAGGAAGCTACACGGATTACAGAGGGTGCAGAGTAGATTCACCAGGATGCTGCCTGGATTAGAGAGGGTGAAGAGGAAATGCACCAGGATGCTGCCTGGATTAGAGAGGGTGCAGAGTAGATTCCCCAGGATGCTGCCTGGATTAGAGAGGGTGCAGAGTAGATTCCCCAGGACGCTGCCTGGATTAGAGAGGGTGCAGAGGAGATTCACCAGGACGCTGCCTGGATTAGAGAGTGTGCAGAGGAGATTCACCAGTATGCTGACTGGATTAGAGAGGGTGCAGAGGAGATTCACCAGGACGCTGCCTGGATTAGAGAGGGTGCAGAGGAGATTCACCAGTATGCTGCCTGGATTAGAGAGGGTGCAGAGGAGATTCACCAGTATGCTGCCTGATTTAGAGCGGGTGAGAGTAGATTCACCAGGACGCTGCCTGGCTTAGAGAGGGTAGAGAGGAGATTCCCCAGGATGCTGTCTGGATTAGAGAGGGTGCAGTGGAGATTCACCAGTACGCTGCCTGGATTATAGAGGGTGCAGAGGAGATTCACCAGGATGTTGCCTGGGTTAGAGAGGGCGCAGAGGAGATTCCTCAGGACGCTGCCTTGATTAGAGAGTGTGCAGATGAGATTCACCAGTATGATGCTTGGATCAGAGCGTGTACAAAGGAGATTCACCAGGACGCTGCCCGGATTAGAAAGGGTGCAGAGGAGATTCACCAGTACGCTGTCTGGATTAGAGAGGGTGCAGAGGAGATTCACCAGTATGCTGCCTGGATTAGAGGGTGCAGAGGAGATTCACCAGGACGCTGCCGGTCTTAGAGAGGGCGAAGAGGAGATTTCTCAGGACGCTGCCTTGATTAGAGAGGGAGCAGAGGAGATTCACCAGTATGATGCCTGGATCAGAGCGTGTACAAAGGAGATTCACCGGGATGCTGCCTGGATTAGAGAGGGTGCAGAGGAGATTCAGCAGTATGCTGTCTGGATTAGAGAGGGTGCAGAGGAGATTCACCAGGATGCTGTGTGGATTAGAGAGGGTGAAGAACAGATTCACCGGGATGCTGCCTGGATTCTTGAGGATGCAGAGGAGATTCACTAGAATGCTGACTGAATTAGAGGGTGAAGAGGAAATGCACCAGGATGCTGCCTGGATCAGAGAGGGTGCAGAGTAGATTCTCCGGGATGCAGCATGGATTAGAGTGTGTGCAGAGGTATTTCACCAGGATGCTGCCTCGATTAGAGAGGGTGCAGTGGAGATTCACCAATATGCTGCCTGGTTTAGAGAGGGTGCAGAGGAGATTCTCCAGGATGCAGTCCGGATTAGGCAGGGTGCAGATGGATTCAACAGGATGCTGCCTGGATTAGAGAGGGTGAAGAACAGATTCACCAGGATGCTGCCCGGATTACAGAGGGTGCAGATTAGTTTCACCAGGATGCTGCCTGGATTAGAGAGGTTGCAGAGGAGATTCACCAGTATGCTGCCTGGATTAGAGAGGGTGCAGAGGAGATTTCCCAGGACGCTGCCTGTGTTAGAGAGGGCGCAGAGGAGATTCACCAGTATGATGCCTGGATCAGAGCGTGTACAAAGGAGATTCACCGGGATGCTGCCTGGATTAGAGAGGGTGCAGAGGAGACTCACCTGGATTCTGCGTGGATTAGAGAGGGTGAAGAACAGATTCACCGGGATGCTGCCTGGATTCTTGAGGATGCAGAGGAGATTCACTAGAATGCTGACTGAATTAGAGGGTGCAGAGGAAATTTACCAGGATGCTGCCTCGATTAGAGAGGGTGCAGAGGAGATTCACCAGGATGCTGCCTGGATTAGAGAGGGGGCAGAGTAGATTCCCCAGGAAGCTGCCTGGATTAGAGAGGGTGCAGACGGATTCACCAGGATGCTGCCTGGATTAGAGAGGGTGCAGAAGAGATTCACCAGGATGCTGCCTTGATTAGAGAGTGTGCAGAAGAGATTCACCAGTATGATGCTTGGATCAGAGCGTGTTCAAAGGAGATTCACCGGGATGCTGCCTTGATTAGAGAGGGTGCAGAAGAGATTCACCAGTATGATGCCTGGATCAGAGCGTGTACAAATGAGATTCACCAAGATGCTGCCTGGATTAGAGAGGGTGAAGAACAGATTCACCAGGATGCTGCCTGGATTAGTGAGGGTGCAGTGGAGATTCACCAGGATGCTGCCTGGTTTAGAGAGGGTGCAGAGGAGATTCTCCAGGATGCAGTCCGGATTAGGCAGGGTGCAGACGGATTCACCAGGATGCTGCCTGGATTAGAGAGGGTGAAGTACAGATTCACCAGGACGCTGCCTGGATTAGAGAGGGTGCAGAGGAGATTCCCCAGTATGCTGCCTGGATTAGAGAGAGCGCAGAGGAGATTCACCAGGATGCTGTCTGGATTAGAGAGGGTGCAGAGGAGATTCACCCGGATGCTGTGTGGATTAGAGAGGGTGAAGAACAGATTCACCGGGATGCTGCCTGGATTCTTGAGGATGCAGAGGAGATTCATTGGAATGCTGACTGAATTAGAGGGTGAAGAGGAAATGCACCACGATGCTGCCTGGATCTGAGAGGGTGCAGAGTAGATTCTCCAGGATGCAGCATGGATTAGGCAGGGTGCAGACGGATTCAACAGGATGCTGCCTGGATTAGAGAGGGTGAAGAACAGATTCACCAGGATGCTGCCTGGATTAGACAGAGTGCAGAGGAGATTTACCAGGATGTTGCCTGGGTTAGAGAGGGCGCAGAGGAGATTCCTCAGGACGCTGCCTTGATTAGAGAGTGTGCAGAAGAGATTCACCAGTATGATGCTTGGATCAGAGCGTGTTCAAAGGAGATTCACCGGGATGCTGCCTGGATTAGAGAGGGTGCAGAGGAGATTCACCAGTATGCTGTCTGAATTAGAGAGGGTGCAGCGGAGATTCACCAGGATGCTGTCTGGATTACCGAGGGTGCAGAGGAGATTCACCAGTAAGCTGTCTGGATTAGAGAGGGTGCAGCGGTGATTCACCAGGATGCTGCCTGGATTAGAGAGGGTGCAGAGGAGATTCACCAGTATGCTGTCTGGATTAGAGAGGGTGCAGCGGAGATTCACCAGGATGCTGCCTGGATTAGAGAGGGTGCAGAGGAGATTCCTCAAGACGCTGCCTTGATTAGAGAGGGTGCAGAAGAGATTCACCAATATGATGCTTGGATCAGAGCGTGTTCAAAGGAGATTCACCGGGATGCTGCCTGGATTAGAGAGGGTGCAGAGGAGATTCACCAGTATGCTGTCTGGATTAGAGAGGGTGCAGCGGAGATTCACCAGGATGCTGCCTGGATTAGAGAGGGTGCAGAGGAGATTCACCAGTATGCTGTCTGGATTAGAGAGGGTGCAGCGGAGATTCACCAGGATGCTGCCTGGATTAGAGAGGGTGCAGAGGAGATTCCTCAGGACGCTGCCTTGATTAGAGAGGGTGTAGAAGAGATTCACCAGTATGATGCCTGGATCAGAGCGTGTATAAATGAGATTCACCAGAATGCTGCCTGGATTAGAGAGAGCGCAGAGGAGATTCTCCAGGATGCTGCCTGTATTAGTGAGGGTGCAGTGGAGATTCACCAGGATGCTGCCTGGATTACAGAGGGTGCAGAGTAGATTCACCAGGATGCTGCCTGGATTAGAGAGGGTGAAGAAAAAATGCACCAGGATGCTACCTGGATTAGAGAGGGTGCAGAGTAGATTCTCCAGGATGCAGCCTGGATTAGAGTGGGTGCAGAGGAAATTCACCAGGATGTTGCCTCGATTAGAGAGGGTGCAGAGGAGATTCACCAGGATGCTGCCTGGATTAGAGAGGGTGCAGGTAGATTCCCCAGGAGGCTGCCTGGATTAGAGAGAGCGCAGAGGAGATTCACCAGGATGCTGCCTGTATTAGTGAGGGTGCAGTGGAGATTCACCAGGATGCTTCCTGGATTACAGAGGGTGCAGAGTAGATTCACCAATATGCTGCCTGGATTAGAGAGGGTGATGAGGAAATGCACCAGGATGCTGCCTGGATTAGAGAGGGTGCAGAGTAGATTCTCCAGGATGCAGCCTGGATTAGAGTGGGTGCAGAGGAAATTCACCAGGATGTTGCCTCGATTAGAGAGGGTGCAGAGGAGATTCACCAGGATGCTGCCTGGATTAGAGAGGGTGCAGGTAAATTCCCCAGGACCTTGCCTGGATTGGAGAGGGTGAAGAAAAAATGCACCAGGATGCTACCTGGATTAGAGAGGGTGCAGAGTAGATTCTCCAGTATGCAGCCTGGATTAGAGGGGGTGCAGAGGAAATTCACCAGGATGTTGCCTCGATTAGAGAGGGTGCAGAGGAGATTCACCAGGATGCTGCCTGGATTAGAGAGGGTGCAGGTAGATTCCCCAGGACGCTGCCTGGATTGGAGAGGGTGCAGAGGGGATTCACCAGTATGCTGCCTGGATTAGAGGGTGCAGAGGAGATTCACCAGGTCGCTGCCGGGTTTAGAGAGGCTGCAGAGGAGATTCCCCACGATGCTCTCCGGATTAGGCAGGGTGCAGACGGATTCACCAGGATGCTGCCTGGATTAGAGAGGTTGCAGAGGAGATTCACCAGTATGCTGCCTGGATTAGAGAGGGTGCAGAGGAGATTTACCAGGACGCTGCCTGTGTTACAGAGGGCGCACAGGAGATTTCTCATGACGCTGCCTTGATTAGAGAGGGTGCAGAAGAGATTCACCAGTATGATGCCTGGATCAGAGCGTGTACAAAGGAGATTCACCGGGATGCTGCCTGGATTAGAGAGGGTGCAGAGGAGATTCACCAGGATGCTGCCTGGATTAGAGAGGGTGCAGAGTAGATTCCTCAGGAAGCTGCCTGGATTAGAGAGGGTGCAGAGGGGATTCACCAGTATGCTGCCTGGATTAGAGGGTGCAGAGGAGATTCACCAGGATGCTCTCCGGATTAGGCAGGGTGCAGACGGATTCAACAGGATGCTGCCTGGATTAGAGAAGGTGAAGAACAGATTCACCAGGATGCTGCCTGGATTAGACAGGGTGCAGAGGAGATTCACCAGGATGTTGCCTGGGTTAGAGAGGGCGCAGATGAGATTCCTCAGGACGCTGCCTTGATTAGAGAGTGTGCAGAAGAGATTCTCCAGTATGATGCTTGGATCAGAGCGTGTTCAAAGGAGATTCACCGGGATGCTGCCTGGATTAGAGAGGGTGCAGAGGAGATTCACCGGTATGCTGACTGTATTACCGAGGGTGCAGAGGAGATTCACCAGTATGCTGTCTGGATTAGAGAGGGTGCAGCGGAGATTCACCAGGATGCTGCCTGGATTAGAGAGGGTGCAGAGGAGATTCACCAGTATGCTGTCTGGATTAGATAGGGTGCAGCGGAGATTCACCAGGATGCTGCCTGGATTAGAGAGGGTGCAGAGGAGATTCCTCAGGACGCTGCCTTGATTAGAGAGGGTGCAGAAGAGATTCACCAGTCTGATGCCTGGATCAAAGCGTGTACAAATGAGATTCACCAGAATGCTGCCTGGATTAGAGAGAGCGCAGAGGAGATTCACCAGGATGCTGCCTGTATTAGTGAGGGTGCAGTGGAGATTCACCAGGATGCTGCCTGGATTACAAAGGGTGCAGAGTAGATTCACCAATATGCTGCCTGGATTAGAGAGGGTGAAGAGGAAATGCACCAGGATGCTGCATGGATTAGAGAGGGTGCAGAGTAGATTCTCCAGGATGCAGCCTGGATTAGAGTGGGTGCAGAGGAAATTCACCAGGATGTTGCCTCGATTAGAGAGGGTGCAGAGGAGATTCACCAGGATGCTGCCTGGATTAGAGAGGGTGCAGGTAGATTCCCCAGGACGCTGCCTGGATTGGAGAGGGTGCAGAGGGGATTCACCAGTATGCTGCCTGGATTAGAGGGGGCAGAGGAGATTCACCAGGACGCTGCCGGGCTTAGAGAGGCTGCAGAGGAGATTCCCCACGATGCTCTCCGGATTAGGCAGGGTGCAGACGGATTCACGAGGATGCTGCCTGGATTAGAGAGGTTGCAGAGGAGATTCACCAGTATGCTGCCTGGATTTGAGAGGGTGCTGAGGAGATTTACCAGGACGCTGCCTGTGTTAGAGAGGGCGCACAGGAGATTCCTCAGGACGCTGCCTTGATTAGAGAGGGTGCAGAAGAGATTCACCAGTATGATGCCTGGATCAGAGCGTGTGCAAAGGAGATTCACCGGGATGCTGCCTGGATTAGAGAGGGTGCAGAGGAGATTCACCAGTATGCTGTCTGGATTAGAGAGGGTGCAGAGGAGATTCACCAGGATGCTGCCTGTACTAGTGAGGGTGTAGTGGAGATTCACCTGGATGCTGCCTGGATTAGAGATTGTGAAGAAGGGATTCACCAGGATGCTGCCTGGATTAGTGAGGGTGCAGAAGAGATTCACCAGGATGCTGCCTGGATTAGAGAGAGTGCAAAGGAGATTCACCAGGATGCTGCCCGGATTACAGAGGGTGCAGTAGAGATTCACCAGGATGCTTCCTGGATTAGAGACAGTGCAGAGGAGATTCACCAGGATGCTGCCTGGATTCTTGAGGATGCAGAGGAGATTCACTAGAATGCTGACTGAATTAGAGTGTGAAGAGGAAATGCACCAGGATGCTGCCTGGATCAGAGAGGGTGCAGAGTAGATTCTCCAGGATGCAGCATGGATTAGAGTGGGTGCAGAGGTATTTCACCAGGATGCTGCCTCGATTAGAGAGGGTGCAGAGAAGATTCACCAATATGTTGCCTGGTTTAGAGAGGGTGCAGAGGATATTCTCCAGGATGCATTCCGGATTAGGCAGGGTGCAGACGGATTCAACAGGATGCTGCCTGGATTAGAGAGGGTGCAGAGGAGATTCACCAGTATTCTGCCTGGATTAGAGAGGGTGCAGAGAAGATTCACCAGGACGCTGCCTGGATTAGAGAGGGTGCAGAGGAGATTCACCAGTATGCTGCCTGGATTAGAGAGGGTGCAGAGGAGATTCACCAGTATGCTGCCTGGATTAGAGAGGGTGCAGAGGAGATTCACCAGGACGCTGCCTGGATTAGAGAGTGTGCAGAGGAGATTCACCAGTATGCTGCCTGGATTAGAGAGGGTGCAGAGGAGATTCACCAGTATGCTGCCTGATTTAGAGAGGGTGCAGAATAGATTCACCAGGACGCTGCCTGGCTTAGAGAGGGTGCAGAGGAGATTCCCCAGGATGCTGTCTGGATTAGAGAGGGTGCAGTGGAGATTCACCAGGATGCTGTCTGGATTAGAGAGGGTGCAGAGGCGATTCCTCAGGACGCTGCCTTGATTAGAGAGGGTGCAGAAGAGAATCACCAGTATGGCCTGGATCAGAGCGTGTACAAAGGAGATTCACCGGAATGCTGCCTGGATTAGAGAGTGTGCAGAGGAGATTCACCAGTATGCTGTCTGGATTAGAGAGGGTGCAGTGGAGATTCACCAGGATGCTGTCTGGATTAGAGAGGGTGCAGAGGCGATTCCTCAGGACGCTGCCTTGATTAGAGAGGGTGCAGAAGAGATTCACCAGTATGGCCTGGATCAGAGCGTGTACAAATGAGATTCACCAGAATGCTGCCTGGATTAGAGAGGGGGCAGGGGAGATTCACCAGTATGCTGCCTGGATTAGAGAGGGTGCAGAGGAGATTCACCAGGACGCTGCCTGGATTAGAGTGGGTGCAGAGGAGATTCACCAGTATGCTGCGTGATTTAGAGAGGGTGCAGAGTAGATTCACCAGGATGCTGTCTGGATTAGAGAGGGTGCAGAGGAGATTCACCAGGGTGCTGTCCAGATTAGGCGGGGTGCAGTCAGATTCACCAGGATGCTGCCTGGATTAGAGAGGGTGCAGAGGAGATTCAGCAGTACGCTGCCTGGATTATAGAGGGTGCAGAGGAGATTCACCAGGATGTTGCCTGGGTTAGAGAGGGCGCAGAGGAGATTCCTCAGGACGCTGCTTTGATTAGAGAGTGTGCAGAAGAGATTCACCAGTATGATGCTTGGATCAGAGCGTGTACAAAGGAGATTCACCGGGATGCTGCCTGGATTAGAGAGTGTGCAGAGGAGATTCACCAGTATGCTGTCTGGATTAGAGAGGGTGCAGAGGAGATTCACCAGGATGCTGTCTGGATTAGAGAGGGTGCAGAGGAGATTCCTCAGGACGCTGCCTTGATTAGAGAGTGTGCAGAAGAGATTCACCAGTATGATGCCTGGATCAGAGCGTGTACAAATGAGATTCACCAGAATGCTGGCTGGATTAGAGAGAGCGCAGAGGAGATTCACCAGGATGCTGCCTGTATTAGTGAGGGTGCTGTGGAGATTCACCAGGATGCTGCCCGGATTACAGAGGGTGCAGAGTAGATTCACCAGGATGCTGCCTGGATTAGAGAGGGTGAAGAGGAAATGCACCAGGATGCTGCCTGGATTAGAGATGGTGCAGAGTAGATTCTCCAGGATGCAGCCTGGATTAGAGAGGGTGCAGAGGAAATTCACCAGGATGCTGCCTCGATTAGAGAGGGTGCAGAGGAGATTCACCAATATGCTGCCTGGTTTAGAGAGGGTGCAGAGGAGATTCTCCAGGATGCTGCCAGGATTAGTGAGGGTGCAGAGGAGATTCTCCAGGATGCTGCCTGGATTAGAGAGGGTGCAGAGGAGATTCTCCAGGATGCTGCCCGGATTACAGAGGGTGCTGAGAAGATTCACCAGGATGGTGCCTGGATTACAGAGGGTGCTGAGAAGATTCACCAGTATGATGCCTGGATCAGAGCGTGTTCAAAGGAGATTCACCGGGATGCTGCCTGGATTAGAGAGGGTGCAGAGGAGATTCACCAGTATGCTGTCTGAATTAGAGAGGGTGCAGCGGAGATTCACCAGGATGCTGTCTGGATTACCGAGGGTGCAGAGGAGATTCACCAGTAAGCTGTCTGGATTAGAGAGGGTGCAGCGGTGATTCACCAGGATGCTGCCTGGATTAGAGAGGGTGCAGAGGAGATTCACCAGTATGCTGTCTGGATTAGAGAGGGTGCAGCGGAGATTCACCAGGATGCTGCCTGGATTAGAGAGGGTGCAGAGGAGATTCCTCAAGACGCTGCCTTGATTAGAGAGGGTGCAGAAGAGATTCACCAGTATGATGCTTGGATCAGAGCGTGTTCAAAGGAGATTCACCGGGATGCTGCCTGGATTAGAGAGGGTGCAGAGGAGATTCACCAGTATGCTGTCTGGATTAGAGAGGGTGCAGCGGAGATTCACCAGGATGCTGCCTGGATTAGAGAGGGTGCAGAGGAGATTCACCAGTATGCTGTCTGGATTAGAGAGGGTGCAGCGGAGATTCACCAGGATGCTGCCTGGATTAGAGAGGGTGCAGAGGAGATTCCTCAGGACGCTGCCTTGATTAGAGAGGGTGTAGAAGAGATTCACCAGTATGATGCCTGGATCAGAGCGTGTATAAATGAGATTCACCAGAATGCTGCCTGGATTAGAGAGAGCGCAGAGGAGATTCTCCAGGATGCTGCCTGTATTAGTGAGGGTGCAGTGGAGATTCACCAGGATGCTGCCTGGATTACAGAGGGTGCAGAGTAGATTCACCAGGATGCTGCCTGGATTAGAGAGGGTGAAGAAAAAATGCACCAGGATGCTACCTGGATTAGAGAGGGTGCAGAGTAGATTCTCCAGGATGCAGCCTGGATTAGAGTGGGTGCAGAGGAAATTCACCAGGATGTTGCCTCGATTAGAGAGGGTGCAGAGGAGATTCACCAGGATGCTGCCTGGATTAGAGAGGGTGCAGGTAGATTCCCCAGGAGGCTGCCTGGATTAGAGAGAGCGCAGAGTAGATTCACCAGGATGCTGCCTGTATTAGTGAGGGTGCAGTGGAGATTCACCAGGATGCTTCCTGGATTACAGAGGGTGCAGAGTAGATTCACCAATATGCTGCCTGGATTAGAGAGGGTGATGAGGAAATGCACCAGGATGCTGCCTGGATTAGAGAGGGTGCAGAGTAGATTCTCCAGGATGCAGCCTGGATTAGAGTGGGTGCAGAGGAAATTCACCAGGATGTTGCCTCGATTAGAGAGGGTGCAGAGGAGATTCACCAGGATGCTGCCTGGATTAGAGAGGGTGCAGGTAAATTCCCCAGGACCTTGCCTGGATTGGAGAGGGTGAAGAAAAAATGCACCAGGATGCTACCTGGATTAGAGAGGGTGCAGAGTAGATTCTCCAGTATGCAGCCTGGATTAGAGGGGGTGCAGAGGAAATTCACCAGGATGTTGCCTCGATTAGAGAGGGTGCAGAGGAGATTCACCAGGATGCTGCCTGGATTAGAGAGGGTGCAGGTAGATTCCCCAGGACGCTGCCTGGATTGGAGAGGGTGCAGAGGGGATTCACCAGTATGCTGCCTGGATTAGAGGGTGCAGAGGAGATTCACCAGGTCGCTGCCGGGTTTAGAGAGGCTGCAGAGGAGATTCCCCACGATGCTCTCCGGATTAGGCAGGGTGCAGACGGATTCACCAGGATGCTGCCTGGATTAGAGAGGTTGCAGAGGAGATTCACCAGTATGCTGCCTGGATTAGAGAGGGTGCAGAGGAGATTTACCAGGACGCTGCCTGTGTTACAGAGGGCGCACAGGAGATTTCTCATGACGCTGCCTTGATTAGAGAGGGTGCAGAAGAGATTCACCAGTATGATGCCTGGATCAGAGCGTGTACAAAGGAGATTCACCGGGATGCTGCCTGGATTAGAGAGGGTGCAGAGGAGATTCACCAGGATGCTGCCTGGATTAGAGAGGGTGCAGAGTAGATTCCTCAGGAAGCTGCCTGGATTAGAGAGGGTGCAGAGGGGATTCACCAGTATGCTGCCTGGATTAGAGGGTGCAGAGGAGATTCACCAGGATGCTCTCCGGATTAGGCAGGGTGCAGACGGATTCAACAGGATGCTGCCTGGATTAGAGAAGGTGAAGAACAGATTCACCAGGATGCTGCCTGGATTAGACAGGGTGCAGAGGAGATTCACCAGGATGTTGCCTGGGTTAGAGAGGGCGCAGATGAGATTCCTCAGGACGCTGCCTTGATTAGAGAGTGTGCAGAAGAGATTCTCCAGTATGATGCTTGGATCAGAGCGTGTTCAAAGGAGATTCACCGGGATGCTGCCTGGATTAGAGAGGGTGCAGAGGAGATTCACCGGTATGCTGTCTGTATTACCGAGGGTGCAGAGGAGATTCACCAGTATGCTGTCTGGATTAGAGAGGGTGCAGCGGAGATTCACCAGGATGCTGCCTGGATTAGAGAGGGTGCAGAGGAGATTCACCAGTATGCTGTCTGGATTAGATAGGGTGCAGCGGAGATTCACCAGGATGCTGCCTGGATTAGAGAGGGTGCAGAGGAGATTCCTCAGGACGCTGCCTTGATTAGAGAGGGTGCAGAAGAGATTCACCAGTCTGATGCCTGGATCAAAGCGTGTACAAATGAGATTCACCAGAATGCTGCCTGGATTAGAGAGAGCGCAGAGGAGATTCACCAGGATGCTGCCTGTATTAGTGAGGGTGCAGTGGAGATTCACCAGGATGCTGCCTGGATTACAAAGGGTGCAGAGTAGATTCACCAATATGCTGCCTGGATTAGAGTGGGTTCAGAGGAGATTCACCAGTATGCTGCGTGATTTAGAGAGGGTGCAGAGTAGATTCACCAGGATGCTGTCTGGATTAGAGAGGGTGCAGAGGAGATTCACCAGGGTGCTGTCCAGATTAGGCGGGGTGCAGTCAGATTCACCAGGATGCTGCCTGGATTAGAGAGGGTGCAGAGGAGATTCAGCAGTACGCTGCCTGGATTATAGAGGGTGCAGAGGAGATTCACCAGGATGTTGCCTGGGTTAGAGAGGGCGCAGAGGAGATTCCTCAGGACGCTGCTTTGATTAGAGAGTGTGCAGAAGAGATTCACCAGTATGATGCTTGGATCAGAGCGTGTACAAAGGAGATTCACCGGGATGCTGCCTGGATTAGAGAGTGTGCAGAGGAGATTCACCAGTATGCTGTCTGGATTAGAGAGGGTGCAGAGGAGATTCACCAGGATGCTGTCTGGATTAGAGAGGGTGCAGAGGAGATTCCTCAGGACGCTGCCTTGATTAGAGAGTGTGCAGAAGAGATTCACCAGTATGATGCCTGGATCAGAGCGTGTACAAATGAGATTCACCAGAATGCTGGCTGGATTAGAGAGAGCGCAGAGGAGATTCACCAGGATGCTGCCTGTATTAGTGAGGGTGCTGTGGAGATTCACCAGGATGCTGCCCGGATTACAGAGGGTGCAGAGTAGATTCACCAGGATGCTGCCTGGATTAGAGAGGGTGAAGAGGAAATGCACCAGGATGCTGCCTGGATTAGAGATGGTGCAGAGTAGATTCTCCAGGATGCAGCCTGGATTAGAGAGGGTGCAGAGGAAATTCACCAGGATGCTGCCTCGATTAGAGAGGGTGCAGAGGAGATTCACCAATATGCTGCCTGGTTTAGAGAGGGTGCAGAGGAGATTCTCCAGGATGCTGCCAGGATTAGTGAGGGTGCAGAGGAGATTCTCCAGGATGCTGCCTGGATTAGAGAGGGTGCAGAGGAGATTCTCCAGGATGCTGCCCGGATTACAGAGGGTGCTGAGAAGATTCACCAGGATGGTGCCTGGATTACAGAGGGTGCTGAGAAGATTCACCAGTATGATGCCTGGATCAGAGCGTGTACAATGGAGATTCACCAGAATGCTGCCTGGATTAGAGAGAGTGCAGTGGAGATTCACCAGGATGCTGCCTGTACTAGTGAGGATGTAGTGGAGATTCACCTGGATGCTGCCTGGATTAGAGATTGTGAAGAAGGGATTCACCAGGATGCTGCCTGGATTAGTGAGGGTGCAGAAGTGATTCACCAGGATGCTGCCTGGATTAGAGAGGGTGCAAAGGAGATTCACCAGGATGCTGCCCGGATTACAGAGGGTGCAGAAGAGATTCACCAGGATGCTTCCTGGATTAGAGACAGTGCAGAGGAGATTCACCAGGATGCTGCCTGGATTAGTGAGGGTGCAGAGGAGATTCCCCAGGACACTGCCTGTATTAGAAAGCCCATTTTGTGAGAAGTGCTTGGGATATCTGTTTCTTTTTCCCTTTGGAGCGAAGGAGGGTGAGATATTACCTAATAAAAGTATGAAAAATCAGGGGCATAGGTAGATTGGCGAGTCCTCTCTCCAGTGTACAAAAGACTAGTACATTGGGGCATGGTTTTAAGGTAATTGGAGGAATTTGTAGAGAGACGTCAGGGGTAGTTATCCTTTTCACTGGGAGTGATGGGAGCATGCAACAGCCTGCCAGGCGTTGGCGCTAGAGGCAGATATATTACAGGCATTCAGTTGAGGAAAATGAAGAGTTTTGTCGAAGAATGGGACAGAATGGTCCTGCAGTAGGTAAAAGGACGGCGCGGCATCGCTCACTTTACTCTTCATACCAGACGTCCTGTTCAGACGTCTTCTTACAGCGGGGTAGAAGTTTTTGTTTTGTCTGGTGGGGCGTGCTTTCAGGCATCTGCCTCATGGGGGCAGTCGAGTTGCTTTTCAACGCAAAGAGCGATCGGTGCCCTGAATCGGCCACCAGGGAGCGAGGTAGAGCATGCAGCTTGGGAGAGAGGCTTTTGCACAGAAACGTGAATAGGATGGGATGGGTACAATGCACAATAGTATAAGTTAGCATCAAGTCGGGATAAATGGTAGGCCAAATAGCCCCTGCGGCAATGAGTACTGCTCTGTGTTCTGTTCACACTACGGAACGTGATGCCCTCAAGACTCCCCGCCTGAGCACTAGTGACGCCGTTCTCCCCTTCCTGCTTAAAATGCTCTTCCCCCATGGCCTTCTGCTCACCTCCTGATCTACCCAGCTCATTTTGGACATGTTCCTCCCCAGATAACCCAGTTTCTGTCATTCCACTTGCCCGTCACGCACGGATGCCTCCCAGTGAATCCCCACACCCGCCACACCATCACCTACCCCCCTCCCCCCCTAACACACAGTACACTCCTCGCCGTTCATATCTGTCCTTACTTCAGCCACTTGTAACCCCTGGTCTCGATAAAGGGCCTCCTCTCGCAGGCCCATGTCAGTTTGGCCTTGTCTCTGTTACCTGTGTTACCTGGGTTTCAGCACCTAAGTTACAGGGAAACGTTGATCAAGTTAGGTCTTTATTCTTTGGAGCGTAGAAGGTTGGGGGGGGGGAGTTGATAGAGGTATTTAAAATTATGAGGCGGATAGAGAGAGCGAACGTGGATAGGCTTTTTCCATTCAGAGTAGGGGAGATTCAAACAAGAGGACATGAGTTGAGAGTTACGTGCTAAAAGTTTAAGGGTAACACGAGGGGGAATTTCTTTACTCAAAGAGTGGTAGCTGTGTGGAACGAGCTTCCAGTAGAAGTGGTAGAGGCAGGTTCGGTATTGTCACTTAAAGCATATTGGATAGGTATATGGACAGGAAAGGAATGGAGGGTTATGGGTTGAGTGCGGGTCAGTGGGACGAGGTGTGATTAAGCGTTCGGCACGGACTAGAAGGGCCGTGATAGCTTGTTTCCGTGTTGTAACTGTTATATGGTTATATTGTCTGGACCTGGTGCACCAGAGGATACTGACGTCAGCCATTGCGCCCCCTGGCGAAAGCCCGACAAACAGCAGTGGCCACCAAGAGAGCAGCCAGCTCTCTGACGTCACGGATGGCGCCCCCTACCGAACCCCTGTTGCAGGGCAACGACACGATCATAAAACCTCGGTGGTCGCCAACAGTGGAGAAGTAAACGCGACACCCAGTGGGAATAAGCGCGGAATCAGGTACCCCCACAGATGCTAATCGTCCCGCTGAGCTCCTCCAGCAGTCTGCGTCTTTTATCCAGATTCCAAAACCTTGCATTCGCTCGTAGCTCAACGTCCAGGCGGGAAGCGTGCATGCCGACCCCAGTGTGTGTGGGTCTGCAAGGGGATACGGAGACGGGAACTGTGCATGGTGCTCCCGGTGTGTGTGGGTCTGATCCAAGGGGACACGGAGACAGGAACTGTGCACGGTGCTCCCGGTGTGTGTGGGTCTGACGCGGGGGGATACGGAGACGGGAACTGTACACGGTGCTCCCGGTGTGTGTGGGTCTGACGCGGGGGGATACGGAGACGGGAACTGTACACGGTGCTCCCGGTGTGTGTGGGTCTGACCCAGAGTGATACGGAGACGGGAACTGTGCACGGTGCTCCCGGTGTGTGTGGGTCTGACCCAGGGGGATACGGGGACGGGAACTGTGCACGGTGCTCCCGGTGTGTGTGGGTCTGACCCAGGGGGATACGGAGACGGGAACTGTGCAAGGTGCTCTCGGTGTGTGTGGGTCTGACCCGAGGGGGATACGGGAACTGTGTACGGTGCTCCCGGTGTGTGTGGGTCTGACCCGGGGGGATACGGAGACGGGAACTGTGCACGGTGCTCCCGGTGTGTGGGTCTGACCCGGGGGGATATGGAGACGGGAACTGTGCACGGTGCTCCCGGTGTGTGGGTCTGACCCGGGGGGATATGGAGACGGGAACTGTGCACGGTGCTACCGGTGTCTGTGGGTCTGACCCAGTGGGGATACGGAGACGGGAACTGTGCACGGTGCTACCGGTGTCTGTGGGTCTGACCCAGTGGGGATACGGAGACGGGAACTGTGCACGGTGCTCCCGGTGTGTGTGGGTCTGACCCAGGGGGATACGTCGGCGTCACAGTAAGCGGTGCTTCCGGAGTGTGGGCCTAACCCAGGGAACTACAGGGGGAAACGGTGCGTGGTGCTCCCGTCGTATGGGGTGGGGCGCAGGGGGGTTGGGAGACGGATACCGTGCACGATGCTCGCGGTTTGTGGGTTGTCGGGGGTCTATACGGAGATCGCTACAATGCGGCGTGATCTAACCTAGTTTTAGCTAATTCTGTTCATAGTTTCACAGTTGCCTTATGAGTCGAGAAAGAGATTCGAACTTGGTTTCGCGATTCCGGGTACTCACCTCGGCGGGCTCACGAGGTCATCCGGCCCGGGCCAGTCCTCGTCCGCTGCCGGTGACGTTTAACGCTCTCGGAGACTGCCTCGGGTGCGGCCGACCCGAGAGTGTGTCCGTCCAGGAATCTGGGAGACGGCTGGCGGTGCGTTCACTGTATGTCTGCGTGCAGGCCGGCAAACAGGCAGGGGCGGAGAGCGTCAGAAATGGAAATGAGTCGATAGGCGCCACCCCCTCTCGAGAGACGCGGCGAAATGGCCGACTAGGGGCGTGTTGTTTGTCGCTATCTTGCTTGCCGTTCGAGGGGCGCTGCTGGGGTGGGGGACAGAGAGGCGGCGGGGGGTCGCGCAAGTGAGGGGAGGGGGAGGGTGAAGGGGGAAGGGGCGGGCGAAATCCGGGAGAAAATACCAAAAGAAAATGAGATAAGAGAGGGAGGGGGTTGAGGCTAGGGAGGTGAGAAAGGAAATGCAGGAGGTAGAGGAGAAGGAGGGCGGAGGAGAGCAGAGAGAAAGGAAGGGAAAGGAGGGGAAGGAAGGAAAGGAAGAGAGGGAGTGCGCTGACGTCATGGAGAGCTCCCGCACTTCGAGCATTCCTGTTCGGATCGGTCCGCTCACGATAGACAGAAACTGGCGCGAACGGTCAGGTCTGCGGAAACGATCACGGGCCGCAGCCTCCCGTCGCTGCGGAACTTGTCTGAGTGTCCGGGATAACGAAGCTGGGTCGGGCGAATCAATGCTGGCGTTTGCCCCTCTGCAAGGCTGCCCCCTATTTTTTTCCGGAAGCTCCCTCTGGAGAGCGCCGTAGGCCAATGCCCGGGATGTAAAGAAAGAAGAGGAGGCGGAGAGGAGGGAGGAGTGGAGAGGACAAGGAGCAAAGGTTGGAAGGCAAGTGGAAATGGCGGAGAAAGGGACGCGGGAGAGGAAAGGAGAAAGGAAGAAAGGGGGAAGTGGAAACGGAAGGTCGGAAGTGCACGTCAGCCATTACTCTCTGGCCGCGGTGATGCGAGAACTACGGAGAACTTTCCAGGCAGCCGATCACGGCGCTGGCTGCAGCCCACCATCACCGCCGGGCGTTTGCGCGTACATCGCAAAGAAGCGGGCGGGCAGAATTGTGGTGGACATTACCCGCCCTACGAACTGCCCTCTCCAAAAACCCCTCTGGACAGCGCAGTATTGAGGCAAACAACACGTATACACACATACACACACACACACACACTCACACACACACTCATACACACACACACTCACACACACACACACACACTCATACACACTCACACACACGCGCGCGCGCACACACACACACTCACACACACACTCACACACACACTCATACACACTCACACACGCGCGCGCACACACACACACTCACTCACACATACACACTCACACACACACTCATACACACTCACACACACACTCATACACACACACACTCACACACACACTCATACACACACACACTCACACACACACTCACACACACACTCATACACACTCACACACACACTCATACACACACACACGCGCGCGCGCACACACACACTCACACACACATACACACTCACACACACTCATACACACTCACACACGCGCGCGCACACACACACTCACTCACACATACACACTCACACACCCGCGCGCGCACACACACACACTCACACACCCGCGCGCGCACACACACACACTCACACACACATACACACTCACACACGCGCGCGCACACACACATACACACACATAAACATAGATAAACACACATACATACACATACAACACAGACACGCATACACAGACACAAACACACACAGACACGCACACACACCCACACAATAGACATACACCCACACAACAGACATGCACACGCACAGTCATGCGCGCGCGCACACACACACATACACACTCACACCATAGACGCACGCACACACACCAGAGACACACATGCACAAGCAGACACAAACACATACCACAGACACGCACACACACGCACACCACAGACACACACATATACACACACAGATACGCACAAACACACACTCACACACCATCACATCATCTTTAAAGTTTTACTCTGCACTGACTCCGTCCGACTCTCCCTGTCTATTAGCTCTGCCACTGCCCTGCACGCGTTGAAACCACTTCTTCACTATCAACTGTTGTCTGTATTGTAAACAATAAATGCTGGAATTTCAGTACTTTTGCACATTTTACCCCCTATCTGCAATTCAACCTGCGAGTTTACTTTTATATCATTCTTTATCTTCATAATTTCAGAGTCGTGGTGCTTTTAAGCCCTGAGCAACAGGCCCCCAGCCAATGCCTAACGCCTACGGCCAATACTGCCCCCGGCGGCACGGTCGCGCGGCGGTTAGCACTTCCGGCGACCCGGGTTCACATCCGGCCGCTGTCTGTCAGCAGTCTGCGCGCGCTCCCTCTGACCGGGTCGCTGTAAGTTGTCCTGCGGTCAGGAGGGGTTTAAGTCGGAAGCTGCCGGGCGGCCATATTCCGCGCTGTCGCTCAATAAATAAACAAAATATATTTGATCCCTGATCCCGGAGGAGACGGTGAAGGAGGGAGGAGAGGACAAAAAGGAGAGAACTGAAAGAAGGACGGGAGGGTAGGAGGAGGGAGAGGGCGAAAGAGGGAAAGGGGGAAAGGAGGGAAAGGTTGAATGGAAGGAAAGGAGAAAGGGCGAGATGGATCAAGGAAATTTGGATTTATTTGTCACTAGCAATGGAGACCGAGGATGCGCTGGGGGAGGCCGGCGGATGTCGCCGCGCTCCCGGCGTCAACACGGCAGATCCACACCTCATTAAGCCAGACCCGTACGTCTTTGGACGTCTTTGGAAAACGCAGAACCCGACCGCCGGAAGAATGGAACCTGGGTTGCTGGCGTTGTGAAGGGTTTACGCTAACTGCCAAGGGAAGGGGAGGCAGAAAACAGGTCAATAATGTTGGGTGCGGGGGGGGGGGGAACAAACACGGGGAGGAGGAAAGGAAGGAAGAAGGGGCGGGAAGGGTGGTACACTTTGGAAGGACAAACCTCCAAGGCAGAGTACAAAGTAAATGGCAAGATACTTGGTAGTGTGGAGGAGCAGAGAGATCTGGGAATACACAGCTTCCTGAAAGTTGCCTCACAGGTAGATGGGGTAGTTCAGAAGGCTTATGGGGTGTTAGCTTTCATAAGTCGAGGGATAGAGTTTAAGAGTCGCAATGAAATGATGCAGCTCTATAAAACTCTAGTTAGGCCACACTTGGAGCACTGTGTCCAGTTCCGGTTGCCTCACTATAGGAAGGATGTGGAAGCATTGGAAAGGGTACAGAGGAGATTTACCAGGATGCTGCCTGGTTTAGAGAGTATGCACTATGATCAGAGATTAAGGGAGCTGGGGCTTTACTCTCTGGAGAGAAGGAGGATGAGAGGAGACATGATTGAGATATACAAGATATTAAGTGGAATAGACAGAGTGGACAGCCAGCGCCTCTTCCCCAGGGCACCACTGCTCAGTACAAGAGGACGTGGCTTTAAGTTGAGGGGAGGGCAGTTCAAGGGGGATATTAGAGGAAGGTTTTTCACTCAGAGAGTGGTTGGTACGTGGAATGCACTGCCTGAGTCAGTGGTGGAGTTGGATGCCGTAACGAAATTTAAGGGACTACCAGACAGGTATATGGAGGAATTTAAGGTGGAGGGGTTATATGGGAGGCAGGGTTTAAGGGTCGGCACAACATTGTGGGCCGAAAGGTCTGTACTGTTCCATGTTCTACGAAAGGGAAGAAGGTGAAAGAAAGGAAAGCAGAAAGATGGAATGAAAATGAAAGAAAGGAGAGTTCAGGAAGGAAAAGAGGGGTGGGAGAGAACGACGGGAGAAATCGCGTGCGGAAGAGAGGAAAGATGGGCGAAACGAAGGGAAGATGA